>NC_056739.1:192528929-192658929 GCF_019279795.1 Protopterus annectens | reverse complement strand
GGAAGAAGGTACAGTTCTTTCCATGCTGTTTTGCAAGCAGTACTGCCAGGATGCAGTGCAGTTCTAATGATTAAGTCCTCCCTTTAACCCTTTCCATATGCTGATCTACAGTGAACCCAAGTACAAAGACTTACTGCTCTTTCTGAGTGGTTTCCACTTCTAATAAAAGAACAGTACGTCTATCCAGCTCTGCAAGTATCAAAGGAGCACAAAGCAAAAAAAAAACACTTGTTCCACTGTTCCTGATGATGACTTAGGCTTCCTTTTTGTCAGCACCGTTAATAAGTCTGTTCACTTTCAGCCTCTCCGATGGACTCATGTCAGATCAATTGAAAGCTGTAATAGTTACCCTGCTTCAAAAGAAGGGGGATCCACCACTGATCCAGGAAGCCATAGACTATAAGCCTCACCAGCCTTATCTGCAAAGCAATGGAACATACCATTATATAATGTATTAACAACGACAAAGGCAGTTTTAAAGCCCTAGATCCAATTCTGTTTGTTTTTGTTAAAGGCAGATCCTCCTCCTGAAGCTGGTTGGCTTCTCACATGATGTTTTGCAAATGGTACTGCCAGGATCCAGTGCAACTCTAATGATTAAGTCCTCCCATTACCCCTTTCCATATGCTGATCAGGCAAATTAGTTCACATTACCTAACCATGGCCTTTGATATCATCCCACCTTCTAGCATTATCACCAACCTAATCAAACTAAATGTAAACCTCTGTGTTACCTGTTGGATAGCAAACTGGCTAACTGCTAGATCCTAATCTATTAGTGTGGGAGGCACTGTCTTTTCAAAAAGAGAAGTTACCAGCAGTGTCCCCCAGGGGATTGGTCCAAAGACCATTTCTCTTTGGTATTTACTTCTTTAATATCAAGGGTGAGATTAAAGGCCTGTGGCTGACCAAGTTTGCAGATTGTTACAAACTTAGAATTGTCATTAACTCCCCATATAACTTCAAAATTCCTCAGGAGGACTAACATGAACCAATAAGTGGTGACTGGACTATGGCCTAACACTAAATGCCAAGTTATGCCGCATTGTGTACCTAGGCAAAACTGGGCACCCATGCACCTACCATATAGGTGACAACCCTTTGAAAGTTAGCTCAGCCATTAGGGACCTGGACACTTTCCTTGACGGTGAGCTATCCTTTGAGCACCACATATCCAATGTTGTTAGGAAGACCTTTTACCTTGCCAGATTAATCAGTAGGTGTATTTCTTCCTGATCTAAGGAACTTATCATCACTCTTTACTCCTCACTTATCAGGCCCATAATAAAATATTATGGCCCATTTGGTATGTACCTGTTTAAACATATGACCCAGCATGAAACACTGCAGCATTTCCTCACTAAGTTAAACAAGGGCACATCTTCTTTGAGCTACCCAGGTTGCCATAAAGTGCTTTGTCTTTTTTTCTGTTTCCTACAGAGTCGTTGAGAGGTGACGTCAGTTTAGCCTACAGAGCCTGGAAGGATCCAGCCATCTGCAACCTCCTACACATACACAAAACTAATAACACCCTCAACACCCACTCAAGGGATCTTAAATTCATACAAAACATAAATAGAACCTGCTGCTGATATATCCCAGAGAACCTCTCTTTTATAGAATAGACTTCCTTTGGATCTAAGTCAAAGTAGCTGCCTGACCCTCTTTAAGCATGACCTGAAAGAATGGATGGGCAACCGTAAATACACCCTGGGTCTGTCCCCTCAAATCGTTCACTAGTTGTAAATTAGTCATGTCAGTGAGTACATATAATTTGAGGTACTCTGGCTAGGTGGCTAGGTTACTAATGGTCCTCTGAATCAGCAACTTAGTATTGACCTATGAACCTTTAACTTTCCCACAATTCTGTACCCACTTTTTTACATGTTCAAGCAGCCCATGGTTATGCTATTAAAGCCTGTCTACTCAGCTGTCAGATGTGTAACTCAATCAGTGATAAAAAATAAAGTACTCTATCTAAAAGCTTTTATAGTGTTATCGTATTAAGACATATTTTTAATCAATTAGGTTATCTTGATTCTTTAGTTTAGAAAAATTGTCTCAGACTTTAACAACTAAGATACAATTCTAAATTAGAAAATTAGGGTATTAGAAAAGTATCTCTTTGGAGCAGAAAGATAAGAGTCTTAATTGTGGCTCAGGAGATTTGGGTTACATTACTGGTTTGCCCTGAACACTTCTCTACGTAGTTCCCCACAACTACTACTTACACTAGGGGTTTTCCCCATTCTCTGAGCCCTGATCTGATAGGACAAGTTGAGCAGGTGACAGGGAGGGTAGAGCAGATAACTGAGGAGAGTCTCTATGACATGGCTGATGGCAGACAGAAAATTAGAGCATTAGAAACAGTTGTTGGTACTTATGCAGTAATTGTAGGATGTGGATGTGAGGCGATTAATTATCAGCTGTCTTTTTCCTGAGTATGCAAACTTTAACTGTGTGAACTTGGGATAGCTTTGTACAGGTCATTGCATTAATCTTAGACTGTGGTGAAAATACACTGATTTCTGTGCATTCACACTCTCCTCATAGCCAGTATTTCTTTCAGAATGGAATGCTTGCATCATTGTTGGTTGAAGTGTCCCATCCACACGCATCCTTATCTGTCCTGTTGGCTGTTACCCCTACAGAGGAGGATATTTTATGTATATGTTTCTCAGTATGACATATATATATAGACTAAACATAAAAATCACAATAAGCAGTATTAGATTTATATTTATTGCAAACTGGTCCTTTTATGTTGCAAAAGATGCATTAGGTATAGAATACTTCCCTCTGAGAATCATATAATAAATTAAGCTAAAAACAACATGCTATTTTAAGAACCAAGTTATGGTATAACCCAGTGGAATGCTGTATAAACACTAAGGTCAGCTAAATGACACAAACATGAATATGGTGTATTCACAAACAACAACACAGATAAAGGTGGCTAGACCTAGACAGAAATGGGGTATTTAGTGTGAACAGAAAGTACTGTTAATTCAGTTCGAAGTCCTAGGAAGCCAGACTGCAGGGTAATGCAGTTAGGATGGAGAGAGAGGGAAAGAGTGTGAGGCTGGGGTCAAGTGGTTTACAGCTGCAGAAAAATGAAAAGTTAGTTGTAAGCTGACTGCAGCTACAGATAAGATGTCAACACTGTCAGGAGTTGTCTTTGAGGTTTTGATTAATTTTGCACAATCTAGAATAGCTTGAGTGGATGGATGTTTGTGTTAAAAATGAGAGAGGGTCCGAGATAAATGCTTGTCAGTTTCTATGTATGTGCTGGTCATTAAGAGTGTCATATAAACTAAATGTAGACTCTACAATGGTTATTATTAGGCACACCGAATTAGGGGGCAGTGGTTCATAGGTTCATAGGTTTATACTAGGCTATCTGCCCTAAGGCATTTATAAGCCTAGCCCAAATTTTTGTGGCTTACGCCACCCCTTATATGAAAAAATACTGTGCCCATTAGTTTGTTGTGCCTCTGTCCAGCAGTGACACAGAGATGATTCCCGGGGTAAACCTACGATCTCCCATCCACAGGTCTAGATTTCTCTTGAACAGAGTCAGCGAGGTGCTCTGCCTCACATGGACCGGGATTTTATTCCACAGCATAGGGAGTCTCTGAGTGATAAATCTATCCCTCCAGCATGTCCTATTTATATCCGTGCTAAGGTTTAAGTCGCTTGCTCTAGTGGTTTTGGTGGATTTGGATTTTTGAGGTGGAGCATGTCCATTAATTCCGGGTTGGACATGGCCTTGTATGTCAGGCACATGTCACCTCTGAGCAGACGGTATGCGACTGAATAGAGCTGGAGTTTCTTCAATCTGGCAGCATATGACAGATTTTGGAGTCCCTTTATCCTTTTGGTGAGGAACTTTTGGGGTCTCTCCAATTGCTGCAGATGTCGGGTGAGATACATCCCGAATGGGGCATTGTACTCGATCATTGGTCTGATAAGTGAAGAGTACAGGGAACAATGACCTCACTAGATCTGGATGTGAATCCCTTCATGATCAGGTGGGCAATGTAGAAGGTCTTTCTAACCACTTTAGCAACGTGAGTGTCAAAAGAAAGGCCACTGTCAACCTGGGTCCCCAGGTCCCTGATAACCTCTTCTGTGCTTAGTGGATTGCCACCTATATGGTAGCTTGGGGTTACCTTGTTTTTCCCGAAGGGTATGACTATACATTTTTGGCGTTTAACTTCAGGCCATGGCTCTGGCACCAGCTATCTGTTTCCGTGAGTCCCTTCTGAAGGATATCCGTGTCCGATGCACTTTCCACTATGGCCCAGTTTGCAGTCGTCTGCAAACTTTGTCAGCCAAAGTCCTCCCATGTTGGCCTGTACTTCTGAGAAGTAGATGCCAAACAATAGGGGGCCAAGGACCGAGCCCTGTGGGACACCACTTGTGACCGGCTTGGAGTCTGACACAGCGCCAGCAACTCTAACCCTGTGGGTTCTGTCCTTAAGCCAGTTTGCAACCCATCTTGTGACATATGGGTTTACATTTAAGCTGGTAAGTTTTTCTACAATACCCGAGTGGGGTATTGTGTCGAAAGCCTTTGCAAGTTCAAGGTAGGCTGTATGGACTGCCTTTCCCTCATCAATGGCCTTGGTGACTGTTTCGAAGAAGTCGACCAAGTTCAAAAGGCATGATCTTCCCTTGACAAAGCCAGACTGGGTCGGGTCCAATGTCTGCAAGTCCCCTATATCTTTGTTTATGAGCTCCATTATGATCCTCTCCATAGCTTTGCAGACTAGACTTGTTAAGCTTATGGGGCGGTAATTACCAGGGTCCGTGAAGGTGCCGCCTTTGTGGAGTGGGACCACAGTTGCCGTACGCCACTCCGTGGGCACGTATCCTGTGGTAAGGCTGAGATTAAACAGCTGCCTTATGTGCGGGTTTAATTCCTCATTTAGCTCGTGTAGCACACAGCCGGGGACACCATCCGGTCCCATTGATGCTGTGTTTTTAGCTTTAGAGAGAGCAGCTTTCACCTGCGCATTTGAGATGTCCGGGAGGCTACACTCCGCTGGGATAGTTATCTCTCCTTTAGGGGGGGAGAGGGGGGTGAAGTTTGCACTGAACCTGTCTGCCAGTATGTTGGCAATGTCTGTGGGTTCAGTGATTTTTGTATCATTTTGGACTAATTCTGAGCATATCTGGGAGTTTCCACCCAGGTTCCTTACATAGCTGAAAAAGGCCTTATGATTGTCCTTTGAATCCATGGCAATTTTTCTCTCACAATTGGCCTTAGTTGATTTTATGAGTGCTCGTATTTTTTTACTAATAATGATCAGGGGTGACTTCCCTTTTATGGATTTTGTTCTATCATGTAATAGCTTTCTCCTCTTATTGTAAAGTTTGTTAATGGCTGGGGTCCACCAGACTGGACGTTTGCCCTTTGTGGAAAGAGTCTTGGTTTTATTTGGGATTGCCTGATCCATGCAGTCCTGGAGGTGTTCATAGAAGGCATGTGTAAGGGCTTCCGCAGCTTGGGTTGTGGTTTCCACTGGCTCAGGGGCCTTGAAGGATACCACACCAGTCTTGAGTAGTGTGAAGTTTGCTTTAGAGAAGTTCTTCACTATGGTCTTTTTTGTTTGGGGTGGGGGCGGGATGTGGATTTCCAGTGAGATTAGTTTATGATCAGATCTCACCAATGAGGGATATACTTCCGGTGTGGAGCATTTTGTCCCCATGTTTGTGACAATAAGATCTAGTATATTTTCTCCTCTCGTGGGAACAGTGACTAGCTGTTCCATGGCATTTGAATTTATGAACTCCAGGAACCGTTGGGCTAGAAAGTTAGGGCTTGAGTAATGTTCCCAGTCTATATTCGGGTAGTTGAAGTCACCCAATATGATGGTGTTTGGAGATACATTTATACCCTCCAGTGTCTTCTGGAAGGCTGTGTGGGGTTCCTGAGTTTGAGAGGGTGGCCTGTAGCATGCTACAATTTGTAGAGCAGTTTTGCCTATGGTTAGTTGCACCTGGATGGTTTCCGAAGCTTGCGTTGCCACCAACCTGGAGGTGTGGGTATCCTTTATGAATATGGATACACCCCCTCCTTTTGTGGTGTGGTCCGGGTTTTGGGGCCGGAACGCATGATATGAGGTAAAACCTAATAGTGCCGGGGTGCTCTCAGGAGCCTTGAACCAGGTTTCAGTTACAGCACAGACATCGATGTTCTCCATACTGAGAAGGGCCTCGAGTGCGTGCATTTTGAGATTTAGACTTCTGGCATTGAGCAGCATTACCCTCAGTTTCTTCCCATTTTTGTTTTCTAGGGTGGTAGGTTTAGAATTTGAGCCTTGCCTAAAAAGGCACTATGGGGTGGCAAGAGCCTTAGCCAATATCCGGAATCCAAGGGTGACAGGTGCAAGCCGTCCCTTGCGAAGCAGCGTGGCCTGTCAAGCATGTCATCCCAGGCAGACAGACACTGGATCCCCTTTGAATGACACCAGACATTAAGCCAATTGTTAAAGCTGATCATCTTGTCTCTATATTGTGGCATCATTCTTGGTGAAGGAAGGATACTGCTCAGGGTTAGGGTCATACCTGCCTGGGCTACATAATCAGAGAGCTCCTCTATGTCTCTTTTCATGTAGTCCAGGGAGGTATGCGTCTCAGGTCGTTCACACCAGCATGGACAATGACTGTGTCATATTTGTACTTGCCGTGGAGTGACCCGAGTGCTTGTGTTATGTGGCGGATTCTAGCACCCGATAGGCAGCTTACTGTGACCCTCTCCTTGTTCAGCCTGGTGAGTGGGACGTCAGTGTGTCTGACTATGGAGTCACCTATGACAAGTATGTTTGGTGTTGTATTTGGCCTTAAGGGCTGTGACTGCTTTGCACACTGCTTTTGTGGTTTATGTGTTGCTTGTGGGGTGTCTTGAGGTAGCAGTTGTTTGGGTGTCTGCTTTGGAGGCCTCTGCTGTTTAGGTAAATTTTTACTCAGAGCCTCCGAGTATGTCTTTGTGTGTTTATGTGTTTGATTCAGTGGAGTGGTAGCATTATGTGAGGCTGGTTTTGTGGTGTGTGTGGAATTAGCTTCCAGGGAAATAACAAGCAAACAAACAACAAGCATATAAACAAAGCTAGATTCAGCAGGCCTGGATCTAGTCTATGCTAGAGCAAACAAGGTGTACCAATTTCAGTAAGATACAGTTCAAATGGTATTCCGTTAAATGCATGCTACATGCTTATTTCTCATTTCAGTTGGAACCTGGAAGAGTTTAGTATTTAAAATGTCACAGCACGAAGTAACAGCATGGAAATAAAAACATATTTTATATAATTAACAAGGGCACAACCTGTAACGCGGGAATATTATGAAGAAAGGTAACCTAGTCCCTTTACATTGTATTATTTGCGCCGACCAGTCCTGAGTTGTAAGCTAACTCCAAACAAAGAACCTTGTTTCTAGTCTAGTGAGCATACCCTGCAAACAAAAGGTTGCTGCAGACAAAGAACCTTACTTCTGTTCTACTGGGCGTGCTCTGCAAACAAAACAGACTGCAACAAGTAAGGCAAAAAATAGCACAGGGAGGTGCAGGATTCACAAAGCAGTACCCCTTTGGGTATTTTATTGTTTGTTTGCTGTGGCAATCTTTCAGACAAACAGGAACATGTGATTGTTGGCACCTGCTCCCTGATGATGGCTTTGTTTGGGTTTATAAGAATACAGCACCAATGCCATGGAGTCTAAATGAAAAGTGCCATCCACGACACTCACACCACCACAAGGGATATCAGCTTTCACAAACAAAAAATCTCTCAAGTGGCCAACTGCAAAATAATTGTAATCTGCTAATTACATAGTTTTTATTGCACTATTCCAGTTGTTATGTATCAGTGATTCTACCAGCCAATTTCTTCTGCTGCTTCATCTAACTGATTAGTGTTTCTGTCTTGCTTTTTTGTTCCAGTTGTATAATAACATCCACTTTTAATTTTATGCTCTATTTTGTCATGTTGTCTTATATATCCACTGTTGATGTATTTATCCATATATGCCTGGAAAAGGACAATTGTCTGTTCAGCGCACTTTTTCTTGGCTAAAAATGCAAACCGTGGCTGTAAGGGAGTAAAATATTTTTTTCTACCTAAGTCTCTAACATATAACTGCTAAGTCATCTTGTATGATGGTCAAAGATTTTTAAAGGGTAATTTTTGTGGGTTATTATTTTTTTTATTCAGTGAAGATAGTGCACCTTATTTCTTTATTTATGACTGATGACTTAATGCAATTATTAGTAAGAACTCAATATTGCTCCCTCGCTCTTCAAACCAACTAGGTCTGAGTATGATGTTTTCTGCCCTTGAAGAAATGAATGTACACCAGCATACAAAAGAAATGGATATTAACTATTGCTTACATAACCACATGTAATTACTATGTATGCTTGCTGTTATGGCATATTTTTTTTCTCTTTGGCATGCAGTAAGCTTTTGGTAAAGGTGGACTAAAAATAAAATAAAAAATAACTCAAGCCATGTCCATGCTTTGCAATATGAAACATAAGTTTACAGTAAAGTGAAAGATGAAGCAAATGTGAATGTCTTTACTTCTGTTATCTTTTATTAATATAAATCACATAGTGTCCAATGGGTGGCACCACACAAAAGGAATGTGAATCAGTCTGTGTTCCCCTGCCTGCAACATACTCAGATATGCACCTGTCCTCCCCTGACAAGTCTCTGCTGCTTCTCTCCCATCATGCAAGCCACTGTGTCTTTCTCTTCCATCCTTCATACACTTATCTTTGCCTCTTGGATTGTCATGAGACCTTTGCCCTAATTCTTGCTTGCTTGCTTGTGTTTTGAGTACATATATGGTTGGGGGGGGGTGCAACTGCTACAGGTGTCTCCCAACAAGCATCATGAGAGAACCTGCACAAGTGGGCTGGTTGCAGAGAGTATTCCCACCTGTACTATTGCAGCCCTGCTGTTCATTCATTACAGTGTCTGTCACCTCCATGCACATTAATTATATCAGGTGTCTGTCCTCACCCCATGTGCACATCCTCCTTGTTCTGTACTTTGTCTCCTTTGCGGTCTGAGTTGGGATAAGTGGAACAGCACAAAATCTCCACACATTCTCAGATGTAGGTGATCACGGTCAGGGAATGTAAGGCAGCAGGAAGCACTCACTCCCACTGAGGTCTGTGTAGTGGCTTTGTTACTCCTAGAAAAACACACCTTCTTCCTTACTCACTCCTTACAGTTTATATTTCAAACATCCTCCAGTTACCATGTACACCCTCTGTTCCTGGCACATCCTGCAGTCATCATCTCCATCTGCCTTCTTGTCATTTTCTGATTACCACCTTCCACATATGGTCATGTTGTCATGTCACCACCTGCCAGATATGCTCATGTAAGCTGTAGTCACCACCTTCAGATACTAGTGGTTCTGCTCAGGTCACAGCACACATGAGCATACATGGTCACAATCTTCTATGTATGTTTACGTATGTAATCATCACCACCTTTATATATGCTCAAATGTTTTTTGGTCACTGTCTTCCACATATGTTCATGTGTACTGTGCCTTAAGCAGCAACATTAACACCTGACTTAAATCAGCACATGTATAACTGTGCTGGAAGCCAGATGTGGCTATCAGACCACAATATGATTGAAAGTTGATAAATATCTCTGTAGGGATGTCAGTATTAAGTAGTTGATAGGGAAAGAATGGCATATAAATGAATATGTGCCAAAAGCATATTGGTATATAAATACCAGTGTGGAACGTAGTGCCAGAACTGAAATTCTACAGGAAGGCAGAATAGATACAACACAGTAGGCGTATAAGGAAGCTCGTGAGAAAAGAGCAGGGTCAGATGGTGAATGGACATGTTTGTGGTGGGAGCACTTTGCCATAATCCAGTATGAGGCAGTATATAGTAAAAATAAAACAAGTGCAGTGACTTCTTCCCCCGACAGCAGCATTCTCAGTCTGGTGACAAGCCCCTGTCAGTGTCTCGCTCTGTATAGATTACTTTCTGCACATGATTCGGTAAGCTAGCAGTGTAAAATAAGGTGCAGACTGTAATTTATGCAGGATTAGCAGCTGCAAGATGGGCAGTTATTTCTTTCTTTCTTTTTTATGGAAATACTCCTCAAAAAATATTTCAGTTGCTGGATGACCAGAAATATGCATCTTTATTGTTCTCAAACTCACAGCAAGCATTTTCATCTTCAGTGCTTTATTACGCTGCGATAATACAAAAGCGATATCTACTTTTAAATAGATCTTAACACATGAATTATGTCTACCAGTGAAATTGATTGAAAAACATCCTGTGCATACCTTAGTACCACTGAATAAATGAATGAATAATAATGCAGACTTGTGTAAAATATAAATAATAATACTTTCAGTCGATCAATGCATAAATCTTCAACTTTCTGAGAAAAAGCTCTAAAATTAACTGCTTCATTAATACAGGATAGGTTACTTGTGTGTAACTTTACCTGCCATCAGTGTTCTTTCACATCTAGGAACTATACTCCCCCCTGGCATCTACTTTTGCAAAATCAATAACAGAAAAATAGAATTATTTAAAGCTTGAACATGCCTCTCACACTATTGTTCTTTGTTTGAATCCCATAACAATGCTCATACACTCTCTGTCAAAGCCAGGATGCCATCTATATAAAAGGTGACACACAGTAAGCAACAGGCTGTATAAACCACATTCTTAGAGAATTAAAAAACTTTACCTCCAGTTTTAACCTTATGCACAACACTTAATTGTATTTCTTTGTGGACTGACAGCAATAGCAAAAGCTTCATATGTACCTGTTTTGCTAGCATTAACCCTGTCCCACTGTTTATAATGTATTACTTGACTGAAATTTTTATTTAAAATGTTTATTTCCTCTATATATGAACTGTGATTTGTTGTCCAGTCTCTTAAAATAGCATTATGACTAGTAAGCATTTGCCAGTTGTTGCATATTATACTGATGGTAATAGAATCTGAGTCCACTGTGGAAGGTAATGCATTGTCATAGTACTGTTGTTCTTTACTGAAGGTGGATAAACATTTGCATAAGTTATACATCACTGTACAAAGTGTTAAAAAAATGAGGTCTGTACTTTTTGTGCCTACCTTGAGATAATTCTGAAATTTTGTATGTCATTATTTGCATTGGATAACCTCTATCACAAACCTACTGTGCAACTTGATTTCAATCAGTAAATGCAATGGAGACATCAGGAAGGATTAATCTAGCAGAGCAGTTGTTTGCAAACAGGAGTGTGTCAGTATAGTTTGTGATGTAGAATGCTTGCAACTAGGATTGTGTTGGTGTGGTTTGTTATTTATATAAAGGTATGATTGCTTATGTTGTAAGTGATGGTTTAATAAGGATGTTTCTTGTGTAAAAAAGGGGCAGGAACTGAATAATTTATGTAATGTTGTTTAGGTTATGTGATATATAGCAATATATGTGAAGTATAATGTTTAATTTGGTACTTTTCCGTTAACGGGGCAACAACTTTGTGGGCCTGGATTTGTGTTAATGGAAAAGAACTGATATTTTAATATACCTAAAATTATTAATTTTGTTTGTGATGTCAGAAACAGGCCAGACCCTTTGAAGGAGGGGTTTATAACACACTCACTGATATATATTCTTAAGTTTTTTTGGATATATAGATCTCTTATAGTCCTATTGTGTATTTTTAAACAATTTTAACACAGATTTTATTATAAAACAATGGCTATTAATTTATGATTCATTTTATTTTAAGACTACAATATTCAATATGGATTAAATTCCAGCTTAGGAAGCATTTTTGTACACAATTTAGTTTTTAAACATTTTATTTTACAACTAAGGTATGCGATGCTCCTTTAAAAGTTTAACTAACAGCAGGTATTTTTAATTAATGAGATGTTTATGATAATATATAAGGTGTGTTTTAGCAAATGGTATGGCATTCACTTGAGAAAGCTCTGGATTACCTGAGCGAAAGCGCTTGTGGTACGTTTGTTTGTGGATTATCTCAAATAAAGGATTTTGTTTTTCACAAAAAAAAAAAAAAAAAAAAAAAAAAAAGAAACAGGCCAGACCCATATAGCTTTCGGAAATACGTGTTAAACTGGTCCTTATACCATCATTCCTCAACAGAAGACTTTACAGGGCATTTGAAGCATCCACTACCCCAGCACCTGGGCGAGCAGACGGGTCTCATCACTGTCCTCTCTACATGGGAGTATGTGGAACTCCTTAAAATGGCAACGTGCTCTTGTTTCCTCCCAAAAGTTCCTGTCAGTCAAATTCTGCAGGTAAAACAAAGTGGAAGTCAATCTGTCCTTTGCTTCAAATGTAAAAGCAATATACACCCCTTAACTTCTGCTTTCACTTCTTTGATTTCTTACGTCACGTGTTAAAAGCAAAAGTGACGGGAGGTAATCACAGTGCCATCTTTTTCTTACTGGAGTTAGTTGATACTAAACAGAGTTTATTAAGGGAAGTAGTGTACAGCCCCACACTGATGTTTCAACATTGTTTTACCTGCGCATGCTGTGCATGCTAAAGGAAAATAAAAAAATCAAACACCATTACAAACAAACACACCAAAATGAATGTCTTCCATATAGAGCTTTACACACAGTTTTCCTTGTGCACATTTAAAAGTTGACTTGGTACTTTTACCCATTTGGCATTCTCCAGGAATGCCTATAACTGAAGGCATGTACAGTGTTCAGACTCAAAAGTTTACCGCACCAGCCCTGTCATCTTGTGGGAAGCACAACACTTCCTGATGCTTGGCTAAAAAAAGTAAAGTTTTCAACGTTTTGCCTAAATCACAAGAGATTGCAGATGAAAGCTGAAGCAATGCACTTTATCCAGTTAAACAATTACATAAAAAGGACCGTTGAAAATGGCTGGAGTTAATTTGATTAAAACATACTACAAATAACTGTGTGATTTTCTACGTTCAACGGTGTGACATCATTTCAATGACTTTTTTCGCAGAATATCCAGAATGATTTTTGCCTCATATTTTAGTCTGTTCCTCATAAAATTTTATGCTTTTCTGGCACTCAGTGAGTACTGAACTCACTAAATAATGACATATATTTGAGTTTCTGTCTTCATATATTTAAGAAAAATGGGTACTTTTCCGTTAACGCAAATCCAGGCCCAGAAAGCTGTTGCCCTGTTAAGGGAAAAGTACCATTAATTTTAACTTGTTAATGTAGTATGATTGCTTTTCTATGAATGTAAATACACCTATGTCACAAGTGATAATTTAATAAAGGTGTTTAAAAAGAAACTTGGCAGAGCAGTATGCAGAATTGTAGCTTTTGCCATCAGTACCGGTATATATAAATAACAACAAAAGACATTTATTGCATAGAAGGCCTGATAGTTAAGGTACTTATTTTTTTTTTAAATCGCTTTTCTAAGAATGTGCTTTATACAGCCTTTTATATAGACAGGACATTGTGGTATTTGTGACAAAAGGATGTACTGGCATTGTTGTGCAATTCCAGCCGAGAACAACATCAATACTCTGAGCACTCATGGAGCAGAATGTTCTAGTTTTAAACAATTTTATTTTTCTATTATTGATTTTTGCAAATGTAGATGCCAAGGGAGGGATAGTCTGGATGTAGCAGAATATTAATAGCAGGTGGCTGAAAATGGTCAGTTCAACCAGCCCACCTTACGTGGTTAAAAATGCAAAGTGCTCCAGTGGCTACTTGGGTCTTGCTTCAGGGGGTCATAAAAAAAAAAAAAAAAAAAAAAAAAAAGTTCTTCTGGTATTTAAGCCCTAACTTTGATAGGGTTTCTGCTATACACACTGAGCAGAGTGGATAAGAGTTGTTGACCACAGCTGTCAGCTGAGATATATAAGTATCCTGTTTTTTTTTCGATTATTTATACAGATTATTGTTTTTAACAATTAATATATAGCACTTTTATTGTCTGCTTTTTAGTCTTCGAGTGTATTTTATTGCTATTAACTAATCTGCACAAGTAACTGATTTGTCTGCAGTTAAAAGCATTCTGTATCTTTACAAATCTTTATCTGTTTGTGGCTTTCTCTAGTGCTACTGGCTGTAGGCTATTGTCCCCACCCTCCCGCGCAGTTGGTGTCTTGCTCTTATACTTGGTGGCTTTGCAGTTGCCCGCCCCTACTGTAAATCTGATCTGTGACACTCCTCCCAGTCTAGTGTCGTTAGCTCATTCTACCTAGTACAGAGAGAACATTTGATAAGGCCTTCTGTTTCTCCTTTTTCCCTTTCAAAGAAAAAAAAAAAACTTTTTTTTTTTGCCTGAACCTCCTTGTGTTCTGACTGTGCTTCTCAAACATTTTGGAAATATAGAGTATATTTCAGAGCATTTATTACAACTGTAATTGCTTTAATATTGCTACAACTCAAGTGCTCCAGGTTGCACTGCATCTGAAGTGTTTGTGTGTTTTATCTGCTTTTCTGTATATATACACTTCTCTGTTTCTTTAATTAAATAAGCTCTGCAAAGTTGTTTTATTGCATTCCTGCCTGTATTTCTGAGTTTTTTTGCACTTTTAAAGTTTGTTTTTGCTTAGTTTAACTGGTAGGCTACACACTCAAGTCGCTAGCAATTGAAGCATTTACTGTGTTTCTGTACCTAATTTCTGCTACTTTGTAAAAAAAAAAAAAAAAAAATATATATATATATATATATATATATATATAAAAATATCCTTGTTTCCCGCCTTTACTGAACTAGAATAGTCCAGTCTTCAGGTATTGCTGATCTCTGGGCTGTGTCATAGTGCCTGTGTTGCCAATATCCTTATTTGGATAGGAGGAAGCTTCTTTGTTCACCAGTGAGAGTGGGGAGCTCTGAGCAGCCTATCTGTCCCTTGAGGAGTGGTTCCAGCCCAGTGATCTGTAGCTTATTGTCCGTTTTGGGCCATTTCCTATCTCTTTCTAACCCCCTGCTTTAAAGCCAGCTTTAGCACGCTTTTGCGCTTGTAATTTAAAGTTTGTCCTGTTTGTTGCATTTACCTGTTGAGGCTACACACTCAAGTGCGCCAGCCTGTGTTACATATTTATTGCATTTTCCTGCTGTTTGTTGCAAAAAAGAAAAAAAAAATATCCTAGTTTCCCATCTTTCCTGACCTAGAGTAGTCCAAATACAGGCTTTGCTGTAATCTGGACTTTTGAAAAGTTCCTGTGTTGCCCATTTCCTTTCTTGGATAAAGGGAGGCTTCTTTGTTCACCAGTGGCAGTGGGGAGCTTAGAGCAGCCTATCTATCCCTGGAGGAGTGTTCCCAGCACAAGAATCTGGTAGTCTATTGGCCGTTTTGGGCCAATTTCTAGCTCTTTCAAGTCCCCCTGTATAAAACCCACTTTGGCGCAGTTTGTGGGCTTGTTACTACTCAGCCAAGCTCCTCGTGGTCCTGCAGAGTGGTGCTAGAAGCAGAGAGGCTAAAAGAGTGACTGCTAACCTGATAAAAGTGTTTTTTTTTCCTGCTACTACCTGGGCGACTGTCCGATCTAGCTAAACTGCAAGTATTTCTGCTTCTTGAACTGTTTTAAACTGTTTAAAGGTGTTTTTGCACCTGCACTTTTAAAGTTTGTTCTGTTTGTTGCATTTACCTGTTGAGGCTACACACTCAAGTGCACTAGCCTGTGTTACATATTTATTCCATCTTCCTGCTGTTTGTTGCAAAAAAGAAAAAAAAATGTCCTTGTTTCCCGTCTTTCCTGACCTAGAGTAGTCCAAATACAGGCTTTGCTGTATTCTGGACTTTTGGAAAGTTCCTGTGTTGCCCATTTCCTTTCTTGGATAAAGGGAAGCTTCTTTGTTCACCAGTGGCATTGGGGAGCTTGGAGCAGCCTATCTATCCCTGGAGGAGTGTTCCCAGCACAAGAATCTGGTAGTCTATTGGCCGTTTTGGGCCAATTTCTAGCTCTTTCAAGTCCCCCTGTATAAAACCCACTTTAGCGCGGCTTTGCGTGATTTTGCGCATAGCGCAGCATCGGGCAGCACCGCTTAATTGGGTTTAAACCATTCTCGGCTCCACAAAGTCTGCTCTTCACTTTTTCACAACGAAGGAAGCCAGGAACCAAAAAAATACTTGTAGATAACTTTTAATGAACCACAAAGAATAAGTATATTCCAAAATGTCAATATGTCCCACAAGAAATATTCCAAAATATCAGTATGTCAAGCGCTTTCGCCCGGTCATTACCGAGCTTTATCAAGATAAAAACCACTGCCTTTGTTCTCCTTAAATAGAAGAAATGATAAGTCATGTGACTTATTAATTAAATTGTTTTAAATCAGTTAGTCAATTTATGACATATTTAAACCAAAAACTATAACAAAAACTGTCACTATCAAAATCTAGCTTCAACTAACTACTTCAATACAATATATCATTAATAACATTTATAAAAATGTTTAAAAAATGTTGACAATGTAAAACTCATCATTCCATCATTATACCAATGTTTTGTATTATAGTAAAGATGTTAATGTATTTAAACAATTGTTAAAAATATATATTCATATAAAATATGATAATAATTTGTTTAACAATTAAAATATGTGTGTATATATGTAAACAACTGGATTAAATACTTATAAAATTAATTTAAATCTATGAAAAGTCTTAGAACCAAAAAGTTTTTTTTCAAATAGCTTTGTTAAAACCATTATTAAACAACATTAATAGTGCAGTAAGATTAAATAAAAAATAGTGAAACTGTGGGGAATGTGCTAAAAGATGCATATATTCATACCTAATTATAAGCGAGCCATTCTCAACTTTAGAACACTACTCAAATTAATACTGTCATTGAGACCTGGAAATCTGGCAGCATCCAATTTAAGCTGCCAAAGAAGTTCTTTGTATTCTAGCCTGGTCTCCCAGTCCCCTCCCCTATTGTCAGCCATAACCTGTTCTAAAACAATAAATTTAAGTTCCATATTCTGACACATAGTGGAATGTTTATAAAAAGCATTAGATTCTTTCTTTTTGGAGACATCATATAGGTGTTCATAGATCCTCTTTCTCAAAGTTCTTTCTGTTTTTCCTATATAAAAACTATGACATTTCATGCAAAGACCTAAATAAACTATACTTTTCATTCCACAATTGGAAAAACAGTTAGCTTGGAAGAGGAAATTCCTCGGTTGAATAAAAAGTGAGTGACTGTTGATAATAAAGGTGCATTGTTTACACATCCCACATTTAAATGTACCTTTTCTGCAGTTAGTCTCCAATGTTTTGGATAGTTGTTTCTTTTCAAATAATTCTTTCATATTTATATCTCTTCTTCTGACAAAGCTGGGGTGTTCAGGGGCTATATTTTTCAATTCATCATGTAGCGTGAGGACTGGCCAATGCTTTAAAATCACTTCTTCAATTTTGTTAGAATTATTGGAAAAAGTGTAGATGTATTTGTTCTGATATTCGATCTGCTGGTCAATATTACTAATAGCAGTATGAGTGTCGTTTGTTCCTAACAGGGGCGGGTATTTACTCTCTCTATTATTAGTGACTTCTTTAACTAGTGTGTCAATCATTAAAGCAGGGTAACCTCTTTCAAGAAACAAACCCTTTAGGAAACATACTTCCTCTAAGTAGTAATCCATCGTACTAGACATTCTTGAAGCCCTGATAAGTTGTCCTTTAACAATGCCTTTCTTCTGGTAGAAAGGATGACCACTGTCAAAGTGTAAGTATGAGTTAGAGAAAGTAGGTTTTCTGTACAATTTGGATGCAAACACTTGATTTGAAATGTTCGTCAACAAAGTGACGTCCAAATAATTCAACCCATCTCTACTAATCGTGTGTGTAAAAGCCAAAAAGGAAGTGGAATTTATGTAATTGAAAAAGTCATAAAAATCAGACTCAGTTTCACTCCATAATAAACAAATATTGTCCAAATACCTAGTGTAGTGCTTTATGTAATCAACCCATCTAGTAGAAAAAATGAAAGTTTGTTCCCATTTGTGAAGCACTATGTTAGCATAAAGGGAAGCACAAGGGGCACCCATCGCCACCCCTTTCCTTTGTTTGTAAATGTCCCCATTAAAATAGATAAAATTATTTTCTAAAACTATCTCCATGAATTCTACTGTTAGATTGGTGACATTAGAACTGAGACCAGCCTCATTAACTAATATCTCGTTAAACCAATCTAGACCTGTGGAGTGAGGGATACTGAGAAATAACTCCAGTATGTCTATAGTGATCATTAAAAGTTCAGGATGAAATAACTGAGTTTTGATACCTTTTAAAAAGTCCCATGAATCTTTGCAGACATATTTCAAAGATGTAACAAAATTCTTTAGCACTTGATCAATAAATTTGCCTAAGGGTTCTGTAATGACACCAGCCCCAGAAACAATAGGCCTGAATTTCAGTGGATTTAAGCCTTTGTGTGTTTTGGGGATGCCGAAAATTACTGGAATCTTAGGTTTAGCTACATGGAGGTAGTTGTATAACTTCTCTTTGATGGCCCCTTGTAATAAGTGGTCCATAAGTAAGAAATTAATCTTTGAATAAGCTAAATGCATCTCATTCTTAGAAATCAATTCATACTGGTCCGAGTCCTGCAACATACAATGTATACGAGCTTCGTAATCTGTGGTGTACATTAAAACCACCCCGCCCCCTTTGTCAGGCTTCATAACCCTGCAGCCCCCATTTCTAAGGAAATGTATTAACTCGGTTTCATCAAGGCTAATGTTCTGAGGCAAAATTTCTAACTTCGTAGTATTAGCCTTTCTAATGTCTTTTTCAACCAGTTCTTCAAACACTTTCAGTGAAGGATGTGTGGGGGGGTTAAAGGTGCTAGTTCTAGCGAACAGACTCTTGTTAAAGTGTTGTCCCTTAAAATAAAGTGTCAGGTTAAGTTGCCTGACAAACAATTTAAGATCTACCAAAGCATTTGCTAAATTGAAAGAGCGTAAAGGGACAAAATGTAACCCTCTAGTAAACAAAGTGAAAAATTCTTGTTTCATTTCTATCTCTGTGTAATTGTAGATAGTAAAATTGCTCTCTTTGCTGACCGTATATTCAGCATTGGAATCATGTACACAATGTTCCATTGTTGAGGGACTATTACTAACTAATTCACCGTGTTCATTCATTTGTGAACCCTGTTCCATCTCGTCTGCTGGAAACCCCCCCCCCCCCTCCCATTGAATCTGTCTGGGGGAAATTGAAAATCCTGCTGAGTGTTTTTCTTTCCTTTCTCTGCCAACCTTTCACTCCTTCTAGGGAGTTCGAGAGGTGTTACTGCAGTGTTGTCAATAGGTGTATTGACCTGTTGGTTAGTTTTGTTGTTTAAATAATTACCCGTTCTAGCCCTTACAGGAAGCGGGTATGCTATTCCTTCTCTGTATTCATTTAGGTCCCTCTCAAGTTTGTTGATTTTTCGGTTCAAAATTTTTACACAAAACTGGTCTACCTCGTGAAATATATTATCGTAATTTTTCTTAACAGATAAAAAGTTAATGTCATTAAGAAGCGTTTCATTCAACACATTTAATTTCTTCAGAAAAATGCCGGCTTTCGCCTCGTATTCTTCTATCATTACTTCTAAAATTTCTTTTCCAGTTCTGTTAAAAATGTCACACAGTTTGTTGTAATAAATAGTTCCCGGCTGAACATTGTTTGGGAACTTGTAACATCTTAAACCTTTTGGGACTCGTTTCACATTAACACATTCTTTTAAATAATCTATTTCCAGTTGATTGGCCTTGTATGTGTAAAGTTTATCCCTTTGTTCATTAAAATCTTGCTCAGTGTCAGATTTGTTGTTAACAATTGCAGTACCTTGTTTAAACCAGAATTGCTGCTCAGCCCATGCTTTGAAATCAAAATCGTTGTGCCGACCATCCAGTTCACTTATTCCACTCGTTCGTTGACCAACACTATTAGGGGAACCGCCATCATTACCTCTGCTGGTTGTCGGTTCCTCTGTTCAAGGGCGTGTTGTTGTTGGTTGCCTGGTAACGTTAAAGAGCCTTCACCCTTGTTACTATTCAGGACTATAGTAAGTTGCATTATTAAAGTTAAAATCTGGTTAAACTCGGAGAGAGTGACCGGTTTGTCTTCGTCAGAATTTTTTAAGAGCTGTGGTGTATCAGCAAAATCCGTCTGTTCCACTTCTTCCGCCATGACCAAAAATAAACTCAGAACACCAAAGAAGAGAGCACAAAAACCAAGAACTTCAAAACTGCTCACAACGAAGGAAGCCAGGAACCAAAAAAATACTTGTAGATAACTTTTAATGAACCACAAAGAATAAGTATATTCCAAAATGTCAATATGTCCCACAAGAAATATTCCAAAATATCAGTATGTCAAGCGCTTTCGCCCGGTCATTACCGAGCTTTATCAAGATAAAAACCACTGCCTTTGTTCTCCTTAAATAGAAGAAATGATGTCATGTGACTTATTAACTAAATTGTTTTAAATCAGTTAGTCAACTTATGACATATGTAAACCAAAAACTATAACAAAATCTGTCACTATCAAAATCTAGCTTCAACTAACTACTTCAATACAATATATCATTAATAACATTTATAAAAATGTTTAAAAAATGTTGACAATGCAAAACTCATCATTCCATCATTATACCAATGTTTTGTATTATAGTAAAGATGTTAATGTATTTAAACAATTGTTAAAAATATATATTCATATAAAATATGATAATAATTTAACAATTAAAATATGTGTGTATATATGTAAAAAACTGGATTAAATACTTATAAAATTAATTTAAATCTATGAAAAGTCTTAGAACCAAAAAGTTTTTTTCAAATAACTTTGTTAAAACCATTATTAAACAACATTGATAGTGCAGTAAGATTAAATAAAAAATAGTGAAACTGTGGGGAATGTGCTAAAAGATGCATATATTCATACCAAATTATAAGCGAGCCATTCTCAACTTTAGAACACTACTCAAATTAATACTGTCATTGAGACCTGGAAATCTGGCAGCATCCAATTTAAGCTGCCAAAGAAGTTCTTTGTATTTTAGCCTGGTCTCCCAGTCCCCTCCCCTATTGTCAGCCGTAACCTGTTCTAAAACAATAAATTTAAGTTCCATATTCTGACACATAGTGGAATGTTTATAAAAAGCATTAGATTCTTTCTTTTTAGAGACATCATATAGGTGTTCATAGATCCTCTTTCTCAAAGTTCTTTCTGTTTTTCCTATATAAAAACTATGACATTTCATGCAAAGACCTAAATAAACTATACTTTTCATTCCACAATTGGAAAAACAGTTAGCTTGGAAGAGGAAATTCCTCGGTTGAATAAAAAGTGAATGACTGTTGATAATAAAGGTGCATTGTTTACACATCCCACATTTAAATGTACCTTTTCTGCAGTTAGTCTCCAATGTTTTGGATAGTTGTTTCTTTTCAAATAATTCTTTCATATTTATATCTCTTCTTCTGACAAAGCTGGGGTGTTCAGGGACTATATTTTACAATTCATTATGTAGCGTGAGGACTGGCCAACGCTTTAAAATCACTTCTTCAGTTTGGTTAGAATTATTGGAAAAAGTGTAGATGTATTTGTTCTGATATTCGATCTGCTGGTCAATATTACTAATAGCAGTATGAGTGTCGTTTGTTCCTAACAGGGGTGTGTATTTACTCTCTCTAGTATTAGTGACTTCTTTAACTAGCGTGTCAATCATTAAAGCAGGGTAACCTCTTTCAAGAAACAAACCCTTTAGGAAACATACTTCCTCTAAGTAGTAATCCATCGTACTAGACATTCTTGAAGCCCTGATAAGTTGTCCTTTAACAATGCCTTTATTCTGGTAGAAAGGATGACCACTGTCAAAGTGTAAGTATGAGTTAGAGAAAGTAGTTTTTCTGTACAATTTGGACACAAACACTTGATTTGAAATGTTCTTCAACAAAATGACGTCCAAATAATTCAACCCATCTCTACTAATCGTGTGTGTAAAAGCCAAAAAGGAAGTGGCTACCCTGCTTTAATGATTGACACACTAGTTAAAGAAGTCACTAATAATAGAGAGAGTAAATACCCGCCCCTGTTAGGAACAAATGACACTCATACTGCTATTAGTAATACTGACCAGCAGATTGAATATCAGAACAAATACATCTACACTTTTTCCAATAATTCTAACCAAATTGAAAAAGTGATTTTAAAGCATTGGCCAGTCCTCACGCTACATGATGAATTGAAAAATATAGTCCCTGAACACCCCAGCTTTGTCAGAAGAAGAGATATAAATATGAAAGAATTATTTGAAAAGAAACAACTATCCAAAACATTGGAGACTAACTGCAGAAAAGGTACATTTAAATGTGGGATGTGTAAACAATGCACCTTTATTATCAACAGTCATTCACTTTTAATTCAACCGAGGAATTTCCTCTTCCAAGCTAACTGTTATTCCAATTGTGGAACGAAAAGTATAGTTTATTTAGGTCTTTGCATGAAATGTCATAGTTTTTATATAGGAAAAACAGAAAGAACTTTGAGAAAGAGGATCTATGAACACCTGTATGATGTTTCCAAAAAGGAAGAATCTAATGTTTTTTATAAGCATTCCACTATGTGTCAGAATATGGAACTTAAATTTATTGTTTTAGAACAGGTTACGGCTGACAATAGGAGAGGGGACTGGGAGACCAGGCTAGAATACAAAGAACTTCTTTGGCAGCTTAAATTGGATGCTGCCAGATTTCCAGGTCTCAATGACAGTATTAATTTGAGTAGTGTTCTAAAGTTGAGAATGGCTCGCTTATAATTAGGTATGAATATATGTATCTTTTAGCACATTCCCCTCAGTTTCACTATTTTTTATTTAATCTTACTGCACTATTAATGTTGTTTAATAATGGTTTTAACAAAGTTATTTGAAAAAAACTTTTTGGTTCTAAGACTTTTCATAGATTTAAATTAATTTTATAAGTATTTAATCCAGTTTTTTACATATATACACACATATTTTAATTGTTAAACAAATTATTATCATATTTTATATGAATATATATTTTTAACAATTGTTTAAATACATTAACATCTTTACTATAATACAAAACATTGGTATAATGATGGAATGATGAGGTTTACATTGTCAACATTTTTTAAACATTTTTATAAATGTTATTAATGATATATTGCATTGAAGTAGTTAGCTGAAGCTAGATTTTGATAGTGACAGTTTTTGTTATAGTTTTTGGTTTAAATATGTCATAAATTGACTAACTGATTTAAAACAATTTAATTAACAAGTCACATGACTTATCATTTCTTCTATTTAAGGAGAACAAAGGCAGTGGTTTTTATCTTAATAAAGCTTGGTAATGACCGGGCGAAAGCGCTTGACATACTGATATTTTGGAATATTTCTTGTGGGACATATTGACATTTTGGAATATACTTATTCTTTGTGGTTCATTAAAAGTTATCTACAAGTATTTTTTTGGTTCCTGGCTTCCTTCATTGTGAGCAGTTTTGAAGTTCTTGGTTTTTGTGCTCTCTTCTTTGGTGTTCTGAGTTTATTTTTGGTCATGGCAGAAGAAGTGGAACAGACGGATTTTGCTGATACACCACAGCTCTTAAAAAATTCTGATGAAGACAAACCGGTCACTCGCTCTGAGTTTAACCAGAGTTTAACTTTACTAACACAACTTACTATAGTCCTGAATAGTAACAAGGGCGAAGGCTCTTTAACGTTACCAGGCAACCAACAACAACACGCCCTTGAACAGAGGAAAAGGCGTGCACCTAACAACACATTGAGCCTAGACAGTCATTTCCGGCTAGGATCCGTGGAGGAACCGACAACCAGCAGAAGTAATGATGGCGGTTCCGCTAATAGAGTTGGTCAACGAACGAGTGGAATAAGTGAACTGGATGGTCGGCACAACGATTTTGATTTCAAAGCATGGGCTGAACAGCAATTCTGGTTTAAACAAGGTACTGCAATAGTTAACAACAAATCTGACATTGAGCAAGATTTTAATGAACAAAGGGATAAACTTTACACATACAATGCCAATCAACTGGAAATAGATTATTTAAAAGAATGTGTTAATGTGAAACAAGTCCCAAAAGGTTTAAGATGTTACAAGTTCCCAAACAATGTTCAGCCGGGAACTATTTATTACAACAAACTGTGTGACATTTTTAACAGAAATGGAATAGAAATTTTAGAAGTAATGATAGAAGAATATGAGGCGAAAGCCGGTATTCTCCTGAAGGAATTAAAGGTGTTGAATGAAATGCTTGTTAATGACATTAACTTTTTATCTGTTAAGAAAAATTACGATAATATATTTCACGAGGTAGACCAGTTTTGTGTAAAAATTTTGAACCGAAAAATCATCAAACTTGAGAGGGACCTAAATGAATACAGAGAAGGAATAGCATACCCGCTTCCTGTAAGGGCTAGAACGGGTAATTATTTAAACAACAAAACTAACCAACAGGTCAATACACTTATTGACAACACTGCAGTAACGCCTCTCGAACTCCCTAGAAGGAGTGAAAGGTTGGCAGAGAAAGGAAAGAAAAACACTCAGCAGGATTTTCAATTTCCCCCAGACAGATTCAATGGGGGGGGGGGGGGTTCCAGCAGACGAGATGGAACAGGGTTCACAAATGAATGAACATGGTGAATTAGTTAGTAATAGTCCCTCAACAATGGAACATTGTGTACATGATTCCAATGCTGAATATACGGTCAGCAAAGAGAGCAATTTTACTATCTACAATTACACAGAGATAGAAATGAAACAAGAATTTTTCACTTTGTTTACTAGAGGGTTACATTTTGTCCCTCTACGCTCTTTCAATTTAGCGAATGCTTTGGTAGATCTTAAATTGTTTGTCAGGCAACTTAACCTGACACTTTATTTTAAGGGACAACACTTTAACAAGAGTCCGTTCACTAGAACTAGCACCTTTAACCACCCACACATCCTTCACTGAAAGTGTTTGAAGAACTGGTTGAAAAAGACATTAGAAAGGCTAATACTACGAAGTTAGAAATTTTGCCTCAGAACATTAGCCTTGATGAAACCGAGTTAATAAATTTCCTTAGAAATGAGGGCTGCAGGGTTATGAAGCCTGACAAAGGGGGCGGGGTGGTTTTAATGTACACCACAGATTACGAAGCTCGTATACATTGTATGTTGCAGGACTCAGACCAGTATGAATTGGTTTCTAAGAATGAGATGCATTTAGCTTATTCAAAGATTAATTTCTTACTTATGGACCACTTATTACAAGGGGCCATCAACGAGAAGTTATACAACTACCTCCATGTAGCTAAACCTAAGATTCCAGTAATTTTCGGCATCCCCAAAACACACAAAGGCTTAAATCCACTGAAATTCAGGTCTATTGTTTCTGGGGCTGGTGGCATTACAGAACCCTTCGGGAAATTTATTGATCAAGTGCTAAAGAATTTTGTTACATCTTTGAAATATGTCTGCAAAGATTCATGGGACTTTTTAAAAGGTATCAAACCTCAGTTATTTCATCCCGAACTTTTAATGATCACTATAGACATACTGGAGTTATTTCTCAGTATCCCTCACTCCACAGGTCTAGATTGGTTTAACGAGATATTAGTTAATGAGGCTGGTCTCAGTTCTAATGTCACCAATCTAACAGTAGAATTCATGGAGATAGTTTTAGAAAATAATTTTATCTATTTTAATGGGGACATTTACAAACAAAGGAAAGGGGTGGCGATGGGTGCCCCTTGTGCTTCCCTTTATGCTAACATAGTGCTTCACAAATGGGAACAAACTTTCATTTTTTCTACTAGATGGGTTGATTACATAAAGCACTACACTAGGTATTTGGACGATATTTGTTTATTATGGAGTGAAACTGAGTCTGATTTTTATGACTTTTTCAATTACATAAATTCCACTTCCTTTTTGGCTTTTACACACACGATTAGTAGAGATGGGTTGAATTATTTGGACGTCACTTTGTTGACGAACATTTCAAATCAAGTGTTTGCGTCCAAATTGTACAGAAAACCTACTTTCTCAAACTCATACTTACACTTTGACAGTGGTCATCCTTTCTACCAGAAGAAAGGCATTGTTAAAGGACAACTTATCAGGGCTTCAAGAATGTCTAGTACGATGGATTACTACTTAGAGGAAGTATGTTTCCTAAAGGGTTTGTTTCTTGAAATAAGCTACCCTGCTTTAATGATTGACACACTAGTTAAAGAAGTCACTAATAATAGAGAGAGTAAATACCCGCCCCTGTTAGGAACAAACGACACTCATACTGCTATTAGTAATATTGACCAGCAGATCGAATATCAGAACAAATACATCTACACTTTTTCCAATAATTCTAACCAAATTGAAGAAGTGATTTTAAAGCATTGGCCAGTCCTCACGCTACATGATGAATTGTAAAATATAGTCCCTGAACACCCCAGCTTTGTCAGAAGAAGAGATATAAATATGAAAGAATTATTTGAAAAGAAACAACTATCCAAAACATTGGAGACTAACTGCAGAAAAGGTACATTTAAATGTGGGATGTGTAAACAATGCACCTTTATTATCAACAGTCACTCACTTTTTATTCAACCGAGAAATTTCCTCTTCCAAGCTAACTGTTTTTCCAATTGTGGAACGAAAAGTATAGTTTATTTAGGTCTTTGCATGAAATGTCATAGTTTTTATATAGGAAAAACAGAAAGAACTTTGAGAAAGAGGATCTATGAACACCTATATGATGTTTCCAAAAAGAAAGAATCTAATGCTTTTTATAAACATTCCACTATGTGTCAGAATATGGAACTTAAATTTATTGTTTTAGAACAGGTTACGGCTGACAATAGGGGAGGGGACTGGGAGACCAGGCTAAAATACAAAGAACTTCTTTGGCAGCTTAAATTGGATGCTGCCAGATTTCCAGGTCTCAATGACAGTATTAATTTGAGTAGTGTTCTAAAGTTGAGAATGGCTCGCTTATAATTAGGTATGAATATATGCATCTTTTAGCACATTCCCCACAGTTTCACTATTTTTTATTTAATCTTACTGCACTATCAATGTTGTTTAATAATAGTTTTAACAAAGTTATTTGAAAAAAACTTTTTGGTTCTACGACTTTTCATAGATTTAAATTAATTTTATAAGTATTTAGTCCAGTTTTTTACATATATACACACATATTTTAATTGTTAAACAAATTATTATCATATTTTATATGAATATATATTTTTAACAATTGTTTAAATACATTAACATCTTTACTATAATACAAAACATTGGTATAATGTTATATCATTTTTTAAACATTTTTATAAATGTTATTAATGATATAGTGTATCAAAGTATTTGAATACAAGTCCTTAAGGAAAATGACAACTATACAGAACATTAAAGACTAAACATAAAACATTATGGTCCAAATGGAGAGATGATAAGTCAGCAAGCAAAGGAGAGTAGTATTACTGAAATTGAATTCTTCCACAAGTCTTGGTGAGTACCTTCATGAGGTGGACCTGTTTTTCACAAAATCTCAAAAAGGTGACTGTTATATAGACTGTATTTATATGGCATATATCATGGCATATATCATGGACAGAAGTAGGTCAAAAATTAAAAAAGATAGCTGGGTGCACAAGACCCAGAATAAAAAAGTTTGCAATCCTGGTAGGTGCACTTGTGTCAGGACTGGAAAAAATGACAGTGTAGAATCCTCAAAATATGGAAATATTCCTACAATGGGGCCAGGCCAGGCCCAGGGGGAGGATGCCCTCCCTTTTTTAGAAGGAAGTAGCTGCCCACAAAAATCATAAAAACTGATAGGCCAAAGAAGAGTCATAAAGAAGACAGAGTGGACTACTGAGGATAAGAAAGAGATTATGTATTGTTACTATTATGCAAAAAGCCCAGAATTTCCAGACACAAGATATACAAAAAGACTGAGAGAAATTAGAGGAAAGAAAAATACTTCCACAAGAAAAACTGTCAGAAGCCTCAAATAAAACTTTGTGTTCATTAATACAACAGATGTGTGAAAAACAGTATATAGACTAAGAAACTTTGATCTGTTTGGAAAAAGAAGCATCCGAGGAAGTGCGAAAATATAAACAACAAAACCTAGAGATTTTTGAAAAGTATAAAAAAGAAATGTGGACATGGGAAAGAAAGAGAGATTTGATATGGTGCAATATTTATACAAAGGCGAAAGCCAAATTAATCAATATCAAGAAGGCAGCCCCCAAGATATTCAAAGAGAAGTACAGGCAAAGTCAGCCAGATATGGAAAATTTCACAATAAAAAATAATATCACAAAGAGGGAATGTAGAAAAGAAGATTAGTAAAGTAGAAGTTAAAAAAATAGAAGCTGAAGTTATGGAGTGCCTGAGAAGTGAAGGATTTGGTATAGAATGATAACACAAGTTACATCACAGCATGATGGAACAAGTCCCCAAAGTAAGAAAAAACAGGAAGATCAAGAGACATCTGAAGAAGAAATATGGACACAGGCAAGAAAAAGAGATTTAGTATGGTGTAATATCTATGCAACTAATCAATACAAAAAGAGCAGCACCAAAGATATTTGAAGAGAAATACAGGCAAAGGAATCCAGACATAGAAAACTTTACAATACAAAAAATAAGAAGACAAAGAGAAAAAGTAGAAAAGGAGATTAGTAATGGAGAAGTTAAAGAAATCGAAACTGAGGTTATGGAGTACCTGCAAAGTGAAGGATTCAGTGTAGAAAATCTAATTCAGAAAGCACCACAACAGGATAGAGCAATGGACACCCAAATTAAGGGGAAACCAGTAGAATGGGAAGCAATTGATCAGGTGCCATATGAAGATATTTTGGAGCCTTCCAGAGAAACCAGTATAAACGTTCACTTGAACCTGGGACAGGAAGGGAAGGAACAGGAAACTGTGGCAAATCTGACGCAGTCAATGTTGAGGAGTGATAGACCAGTGAGCTCCCATATGACAGAACAACGGACGGCACAGGATGAAATTGAAGACAGTGTGCCACAGGAAGATGTTATAGAACTTTCTACAGAATGCCCTCAAGAAATGGAAAACAAAAAATGTGCCCTCAGTTTAGAAGAAAATGAGCAAAAAGAAGAGCTGCTTGATTTAATAGAGATAGGCATATTAAGGTCAATGAAAGAAATAGACTGCCGAAGGTCAATAAAACCCAAAAAGTCAGAAGTTTGATAAAACAAATGAACACAGTAATTAGGACTGTCCATAGAGACCCATGTGATATAACAGAAGTCAACAGGATATATTACTGTGCAGCTAAATTAAAAACTGATAAAGTTCCACCACAAGAACACAGGGTAGTGAGGGAAAGGAAGGGGAGAAATCAAATACCATCATGGAAGTATCAAATAAAGAAAACTATAAAGCAATTAAGAAAAGATGTGTCACTGTTAGAAGAATATAGAAGAAGGAACAGATCATCAAAAATATTTAGAAAGATAGATGTGATAAAAGCATTGCACAGTATTAGAGCAGATCAGGATCTATCGTGCACTATCGCAAATAACAAACTAAAAATTTCAGAGAATGTGGAAAAACTTAGAAGATATGCAGATAAATATAAAGGAAAAGTACAAAATAAGCAATTTATTGATGACCCAAAAAAGTTTTATAGAGAATGGGAAACAAGGTAAAAGGAATTGAAAGACCACCAAAAAAAGAAGAAATAGATATATTTTAGAGAAGTATTTATGAAAACCCTGTGGAACATAACAAAGATGCTAAATGGATAGAAGTAAAAGAAAGAATAAGGAGTTTAAAGGTACAGGATATGAAATGGGATGAAGTAACAGTCAGACAGATTGAAATAAAGTTAAAAAAGCCTCTGACTGGAAAACCCCAGGCCCAGATGCAGTACCTAACATCTGGTTAAAAGTATTAACATCTTTGCATGAAGATTTAGCCATAAGCCAATTACTTATATGGGCATCCCGAACATACACCAACCTGGCTAACAACAGGAAAAACAATGCTCCTACTTAAGAGTGAGCCTGCAAGCTACCCTAAAAATTATAGACCAGTAACTTGCCTTCTGATGACGTATAAACTATACATTGGAATTGATGACAGAGTTTATAGTCATTTAGAAGAGAACTCAATTATGGCAATAGAACAAAAGGGCAATAAAAGAAAGTCATATGGAACAAAGGATTATTTGTTGTTAAATAAAGTCATAGTGGTGAACTGTAAAAAGGGGTAGAATCTAAATATGGCATGGATTGACTACAAAAAAGCATTTGATAGTAGCCCACATTAATGGATAAAAGAATGCTTAAAAATGTAAAGGACACACCCTACACTGATCAACTACTTAACAGTGACCATGAAACAGTGGCATGTCACTTTACAATTAAGCCTTGATAAAGGACAAATCATTATCCCAGGGATAAAAATTCAAAGGGGAATATTCTAGGGTGACTTTGTCACCGCTGCTATTTTGTCTTGCCCTTAGCCCATTAAGCTGTCTACCTAACACCTTAGGCCATGGCTATAAGTTGGCTCCTAGAAAACAACAAAGTGTAAAGACTTCTCATCTTCTGTTTGTCGATGATTTAAAACTGTATAGCTCATCAGATGAGGAACTGAAAGCACAACTGCAAGCTTTCAAAACTTTTTCAGATGATATAAGAATATCATTTGGTCTTGATAAATGTGCAAAAGCAACCTCTAAAGCAGGAAAACTGCAGCACCAAGAAAACATCAGCTTGGGATAAGAATGTGATATAAATGAACTTGAGCAAGAGGGAGTGTATAAATATTTGGGAATTGATGAAGGATCAACAATAAAACATGAACAAATGCGAATAAAACTTAGTAAGGAATAATTTAGAAGACTTAAGTTAATCCGTTGACATCTAGGAACAAAATTAAAGCTATAAACCAATTTGCTCTTCCTGTCCTAACTTACAGTTTTGGAGTGATTGACTGGCCTCAAAAGGTGTTGGATCGATTAGACAGGAAAATAAAAAGGATGTTTCATGCTCACCAAATGATTTATAAAAATCAGTGCATACCAAGATTATATATTCCCTGATGGACCTCCTTGAAATTGATTACGTGTATAGATCTGCAATTGTGAGACTGCACACATAACTGCTAACCTCAAGACCCAAACGTAGTGAAAGTTTTGAAACATGAGGAGAATAAATCTAAGATGACTTCTCTGCTTAATCTAGCAGAAGCATATCAGCACAGAGCAGGAATGGAAATCAAACCAGAAGTAGATAAAAATCAGGCAGCAACTGAATGTGCCAAAACACAAAAGAAAGAATATAAGGTGAAGGACAAGATGAGAAGGCAAGAAATGTGGAAAATGCATAAATATAGTTGCAAGCATAGAAAACTTCTGGAAGAACCTCATGTTGATCTGGATCAATAGTAGGAATGGTTAAGGAGAGGCGAATTCAGACCAAGAGATGACAGGTTTATATTGGCGGCACAAGATAATGGGCTACGTACACATTGGTTTACAAGGTCCATTAAACATGTGGTAGAAATAGACAAATATAGGTTTTGTAAAACAGAATTGAAAACAGTTGCACACTTTGTTGCTGGTTGGGACATGCTAATGGCAGAAGGACTATATACTGAATGGCATAATAATGTGTCAAGACTGTTGCACTGGGGATTGTGCAAACATTATGGTATTGCAGTGGCTGAAAAACATTGGAAACATGAGCCACGATGCATCATAGAAAATGATGAAGTCTACATTACATGGGATTTACCCATTACCAACAGTTCAAACAATAAATGGTAGAAAACTGGATATAGTGGTCCATGAAAAGAAGACAAAAGTAGCATTGATCATGGAAATTGCCACACCCAATGACTACAGTGTCTTGCATTCAGAGAGACGCAAAGTCATAAAAATATTAGGATTTGCAGGCAGAAATGACAGCAATGTGGAAGAAAGATACCCAGACAGTTCCATTAGAGGTAGGAGCAACAGCTCTTATAAAAATGAATCTACAATCGTATTTAGATATGTTACCAATGCATGTAACCCTGTACGAATTGCAGTGGTCATTACTGGGCACATTGCAGGTACTGCAAAGAGCACTTCTAGCTGACATCGAAGATTTAAACAATACTAATTTTATGAACTTTAATCATACTTTGACTTAGGAATGGGGTCCATTCTTGTCATGGTATTAGAAATCCAAAAGACTTGGAGAAATTACAAAAAAAGAGAACATTATACAATAAACAATCAGTATTCCAAAATGTACACATTGATTGCACTGTCCAATCTGCATACCCATTGTAAATTGGGCATATACCATTAGAAAAATGTCTGGCCTCTGAAGTGCCATTGAGTGTCCAGGCTTTCTTTTGGTATTTGCCGAGGGACAGATAAAATAAGAGAAAAATCAGGTATATTCTACAAAACTAAAGAAACATAAGCGTATCTGATTTTCCTTATGTTTCTGCACTGCCCCTATTACAACCTCATTTTTTTTAAATGGAAATAAAAAAAAATCATCAGCAGAGATTCTCATTTCCCTGTTGCTTTTCCAGCATTACTGCACTGATATACTAAGTCCTATGCTCATGAGCAGAATATCAGCCTAAGAAGTCAACAGGGAAGAAGACTGAAGTGCTGTTTAAGAAAGGTAAGCAATTTGTTTCTTAAATAATTTTATTGTATAATAGCATTGTGTGTGGGTATATCAGGATTTACCTACTGTTGGCTTTGTTTAATCACTCAGGCTTCGGCCTCATGATCAAACCACACCAACCATGGGTAAATCATAATATACCCACACCCAGTCATGGATTGTTGCTTAATTATATTTATAAACTAGTTAAATGTATTTTAAGGACTAAGCCAGCAAGATAAGCAAGAAAGGATATTTTTACCAACAGAGGGGACTGCAAGTAGAGGTATAGAAAATAGGCAAAAAGGGCAGGAATTACTTGAAGAAATTAGCAGAGGGACTAAGTATCTGTGAGCAAATGACTCAGCAGTGAAAAGTAATAGAATGGGATGAGGCTAAGCAGAAGTTTGGAGTGCAAGTTAGAGCCTGCCTTTCCTATCGAGCATTGATAACTGTGTATAGGCAAGGAGAAAGGGACAGGAGTGCTGAGTGAAATGTCAGCTCTGGTAAAATATTTTAGTTGGGTCAAGAAAGGAACTGCTGTTAAAAAGGGGATAAGTTGGTAAGGTGTATAAAATGTTGCATGATAACTATGAGAATCAATTGGAAGTTGTTAGAAAAGCATAGGAAAAGACAATTTACAAATAAACAATGGGAAGAAATCTGTAAGGCTCCTATTTATGCAACAAAGTTTACAGTTCTTACTTGGAAGTGTTTGTATTGGTATTTGTTTATACCCCAAGTAAGCTTCAGAGTATTTTTTCCTCAGACAGATAGTAAATGCTAAGGGTGTGATGGTGAAGGAAGAGGTAATTCGAAACATGTTTTTTGGGATTGTAATGAGTCAGCAGATTTTAAAAATTCCCTACAGATTACTTTGACCAGAATGTTGGGAAAAACAAATGGATGTACTAAGGAAATTATTCTTTTGAGCTTGGATACAGGATTTAGATTGTCTAGACATACTAAGTTTATTGGCACTAGACACACAAAAAAAAAAATATCAATAGAAAATGTAAATCAGAATATACACCAAACATAACAGATGTTCTGGATATTGGAAAGGAGATATGTGGATTGGAAGTGGGATCTTTAGAAAAGGAAAGGAGGACGTTTCATGGAAATAAATGGAATTTGTGGGAGCAGTACATGCAGAATAATACTCAGGAGCAGGAGTGAGATTTAAGGGAAGTCAGGGATTGAACAATTTATGTAATGCCCGAGTGAATGAAAATTGTTAACGTATATGCATACTGCATTGCAATAAATCTGCAAATTGTTGTCATAGTTTTCTTCTCCATTAATATATGCAAAGTAATGTCATTGTTTAAAATGTAATTATTTAATAAAGATGTATAAAATATGCATGTTCTCTTTACAGGAATGTACACAAATTCCACTGATAATAAGCTGCTTTCTTATATTGTCCAGAACTACTGACCAAGGTTGTGATGATCTGTGGAAGTTAACAAGATATTACTGATTTATGTAAATTTGCTTTGCACCTGTTAGTAGTGAAATTTATGTATATAATGACAAGTACCATTTAAGAAGTCCCTCCAATATAAACTTTGCCTGAACACTGCTTGACTTCTATTGATGAGGTGGGAGGATGGCAGAATGGTTAAGGTGTTTACCTTGCATACGCAAAGTGCAGGGTTTGATTCTCACATGGGGTACTTGGCTAGGCTTAAATTGGCCCACAAGGGCAAATAGCCTAGTAATAATCTATGAACCTATGAAACTTGTAATGTTAAATGGCTTTGTTAATCTTGTATACTGTTACAGCAATATCAAAAACACAGGACTAAAATATGGCAATTAAATATTTGTAACTCTCAAAGAGGAAAACAGATGTTGTCAGAGTGCTGGTGCTCTAACTAATTACATTAATATTCTAAATTAAATAAATTATATAAGTCTTCATTATTGGGCAGAGTACCTCCCAAATTGCTCTGCTACTATACTTTGCCAATACACAACAAATACTAATTGTCTTTGCATGCTTTGCATATGCCAGTGAAAATGTGGGAAACGTTCAAAACAACAAAAACAGGAAACAGTCCTGGGAAACCGAAAGTGTTTCACATGCCATGGAAGGTGAAACTCTCCACATAACTTAACAAGAAATGCCTGTTACCTGCCTGTATCCCCTTTCAGATGAATAAAGCATAAAGTTATACAAAGTGTTGTAGTCACATGTAGAGTTTACTAACATTCAATTGAAGTATAAATACTTGCAAAAAAAAATTGTACAAACTTCACAATAAAAGAAGCAATAGTTTGAGAAGTCAAACTGAAAACTCAAGTTCTAAGGACCAGAAATCATACTTGGTTGTTACCTATACAAATCAATGAAAATTTAACAAAACCTTTTTAAACATGTTAAAGAAAATGTTACCATGAGGCTACGTCCCTAGTCTTGTTGGACAGGCTGCAATGTTACTATCTTATTAAGGAGCGGGTCATATCAGACCCAAACTATTTTTGACCCATCAACCTACCAGTATTATGTGTAAAGTCAAGGAATGAGTCGTAGTTGAGGATATCATGAATGATCCATGGGGCCACCTTATTTTTAGATATGGATGTTTTAACATTCTGTGAAGAGGTAATACCAGCACTTGGTGATGGACTGAGGGTGCATGCTGCTTCTTCTGGCCTTATTATGGCATTTGACACTACTCCAAAAAATGAAATTACTGAAATTGTTAATGCACTGAATGTGAATTCTTACATAATTAAATTAGTAAAACACTTGTTAAGCAATGGGGCACAACAAGTCAGGGTAGGAGGTTATTAATGGTGTCTTACAGAACTCTATACTGGGACCATTGCACTATTCCCAATTATAAAAGTTGAGGAATAAAATATAGATAATCTATTTAGATTGATGACTGCAAACCAAGTGGCTTCATTACTTCAATAAAAGATGCCTAAATTTGCAAAAAAAAAAAAAAAAACACATCCCCGAGGTGCAGTAGTAATAACCTCAACTTTAACGTCACTAAATGTAGGATGAGGGGACTTCCCAGAAAGACATAAAGTATGATTACAAACAAATGGTTAAATCATTAAAAAATTACACATTCATTAAAGCCCTACACACAAGGATATACAGGAATTTAAAGTATTTTAAATGACTGTATTTGTCATCAACAAGAAAACTAATTGATAAACAATAAATTACTTGAACATTTTGAATATATACAGCGAAACTTCAGGAAATCTGTTAATAGTAGTATACGTACAACACAAAACAAAATGTTCCTCTCAGAATACAAAAAGTTCTATATGTACTGACAATATCCTATCTTTGCTAGCTAATTATTTTTAACAATTAACCTGGTAATACATAAAACCTGGTTGCATGTAAGGTTATCCATTCCATAATGTTTAATGAAAGGAATCAAGTATGCATTAATTACTGTATTCATTTTTGAAATAACTTCTTATGTTGCCCACTCAATTCCAAATCTTAGGAGTATGGTCCAGTCATGTGTTTATATTTGGTGGGGGTGCATTTCTAGCCATGACCTAGTTATTAGCTTCTTCCCTATGATCATAATCAAATTTAACAGGCCTTGATTATGCAGTTGCAACTCTAAGTCTAAACCCAGTTAAAAAAGATGAAGAAAGTATATTTCACAGCCAAATGTTACTACAAATCTCTTGGAAGATTTTTGTCATAGTAGTCAGAGTAAGGTAGTCACAAAATAAATACCACCAGTCCCCCCTAACCCATAGATTGCATCTCCAACATACAGAAGAGAGTGTAGGAAAATCTAGTCAATATACAAAAAGATTTACAAAGATGTTGCCAACCAAAAACTCTAAACTTGTGATACTCGGTGGCATATCTTTACATCACTGTCAACCCAGACCAGATCTCACATGGAATCTCCTTTTTGAAGTAATTTTCTCAAACCTTTCTATATTTGTTAATACAATGAATCTTGGGGTCCATCACAATGTTATATTTTCTATAGATCATTCCTTAACAGATGGTTGAGATCCTCTCACATCAGTCCATCATAAAATCCATAACAGCCAATCATGTTTTGCAACTGACCCCAGCTTTTTATGTGTAAAGACTCATAGAAGCTCCTCAAATCTGGAAGTGACTGAAATATCTCCACACTCTGTCACAAGAAAACCCAGCTAATTACTTTGTCATAAACAAATAATTGCCCTCAGTATAAGAAAGGAGGATATTTTCAGAGCAGCCAAAATCCTACAGCTGTTAATATCAAAACCCTTAAAAATCTTATAGAACAGAGTACCTCAATCCAACAGTCAGATTTAGTAATTCAGAAGCTCTGTCTTACTATGCCCACTATCTAATTCATTATATCTTTTTATCTCATACATGAGGGGGAGTTTGCAGGATTACAGTAATTTATATTAAGGTGTAAGTCCTTGTATTTGACTCAAATAATGGCTTTCCAAATGGAAGAATAATATGGGCAGGTCAATCCAAATGGCATCTTAAACATGGTTGCCTTCATATACAACTCAAAATTCAGAAAAGAGAGACACCCTAATCTCCTGGTAAAGAAAGCAAATCACACAAAAAAATCCAGGTTTCTGATTGTTTCATAGAAAATTTGAAATCAATCTCTATTTTATATAAGCATAATTTTAAGGACCAAGGGTACTCCCTAAGAAATATAAAAGATATGAAGCAAAACTAACCATTTAATAGCATATAGCCTTTGCTGGAAATCTACATTCAAATTTCTCAAGGTTTAAGATGTCTTTATCTTTGAAATAATCAAATCATAGGACTTGGCCACTGATTCATGTACAGGTAGAGGTAGAGGATCCTTATTATATGCTTGAAGTCCCACAAGAGTGAACCTTACAAGATCCAGCTGGGAATATTGAAAACCAGGAAGTTGGAATGGCATGAATGGTGATTTTGTGGGATTGCACTACAGTGAGGAATGGGGTTTTGCTCCTTTTCCTACCGTGGTGTGATCTCAGAGTTTGTATATATAATTAGCAGGAGGTATGGGGGCAGGGAGGCTTGCCCTCTGCAAGAAAGCAGGTATTGTGTTTGTAGTTTGTTGGTTGAGCTTCTGGGTTTTCTATATTCCTTGCTCAATCTTGTAAGGTTTGTGCTTGTGGGACTTCGAGCTTATGACAGGGATCCATGGTTGGATATATTTTAGTTCCCAAAAATGTCATTCTGTTTAGAGAATTCAGGAATAACAATTTCAGCCTAATTTTCCTTGAAAAGTCATAATTTAGTTTAATTATATCGATTTTAGCTGTGTTGATTTCATACTCAGAGATTTTTCAAAACTACTTCAACATGTCAAAAAGCAGGTTATATATATATAGGTTCATAGGTTGGTACTAGGCTATCGGCCCTAGGGCCTATACAAGCCTAGCCATAACAATTCCCTGGCTATTTCTTCCCACGGTGTTTACTCCTCTGGACCCCTGAAATATACATCCTAAATGAGTCAAGCTCTTTCCAGTGGGGAGAATCACACCTTGCACCTAGCAGATGAGAGACAAACACCTTAACCACTGCACCACTTGGCCTTTCTGCATATCACGTAGCAACATATCACCAACATGTAGAGAAAGAGTAATATAGTTGTTGTTTAAGGGGTACCCTACATTAGGACAGCTTCTTAAGTCTATAGCCAACATTTCCAAATATAGCACAAACATTAGAGGAGAGAAGGGGCATTCTTGCCTTATACTTTTAAGAAAATAAATATCTGATGAAAGCATGGAATCTGTTTTGATCTTTATCCTTGGATGTGTATAAATGTTTAATGAATTAAATTATTTGCTTAGGAACACTAAAAAAAGATAACATTAAAAATAGGTAGTTCCAGTTTACCCTATCAAAGGTCTTTTTGGCATCTGAACTTGTTATAAGGACGTATTTACCATTTTGATTGGCATGATTAAATGATAAAGGATTTCTTTAAAAGACTGCCAAACATAGTGCATCCAGGAAAGAAGCCTGTCTGATCAAGGTGTAAAGCTGTCCTCTTAGCTAGTAGAGAAATGAACATTTTATAATCATGATTCAGTATTGAAAAAGGATGGTAAAAACTAACCTGTAAAGAATCTTTAGTGGATTCAGTTTAACAGTAGCCATCATAGTATTACAAGATTTTAGGACTACATTAGTGCCATGCACTATGTTAGCCAAAGATGTAAAACTCTGTATAAAAGATTCTTGTGCCAAACAGGTATACTTCTAGGGGTAACCCATTAGGTCCAGATGTTTCCCTAAGGAGTGTCCTCCTGAATGTAACTAGCAGGGTTCTCTTTATCAGCCATTCTTTGTCAGCCACAGCCCCTCTGTTTTGGCCTGAACTTCTGAGAAGTATATTCCAAGCAATAGTGGACTGAGCACAGACCCCTGTGATACCCCACTGGTGACAGGTCTGCTGGCTGAGGTATACTTCCCAAACTTTACTGTATGAGATCTGTCTGTGAGCCAGTTAACAACCCACCTGATGACATAAAGGTTGATACTCAACTGGGTAAGTTTATCAATGATGCCTGAATGTGGGATTGTGTCAAAGGCCTTGGCTAAGTCCAGATAGGCTGTATGCACAGATTTACCTTTGTCTATGGCTCTGGTGACATTTTTGAAGAAGTCCACCAGGTTTAATGGGAAAAACCTGCCTTTGACAAAATCAAACTGGGTCATATCAAGGGTTTGGAGGTCACCTACATCCTTATTTATAAGGTCCATAATGATTCATTCCATGGCCTTACAGATTAGACTGGTTAAGCTTATATGTCTATAGTTCCAAGGGTCTGTTGCTGTACCTCCTTTATGAAGAGGGATGACGGTTACTGTGCTTCATTCATTAGGGACAAAATCAGTACACAGGCTGTGGTTGAAGGGAGTATAGTATAGAGTTGCCAGCTCGTGTTTTAGACCATTTAGAACACAACCTGGGATGCTTTCCTGTCCCATAGCGGCTGCGTTTTTGGCCTTGAAGAGAGCATTAATGACTTGCTCTTTGGAGATGCGAAGTGGGGAAGATGTTGAAGGAATGCTTTGTAGTATGTTTGGAGGGGACTGGGGGTGAAATTTTCACCAAACCTGTCAGCTAACAGGTTAGCTATTTTCACAGGATCAGTGTGTGTGAGGCCATTCACAGCTAGTTCAGCACACATCTGAGTCCTACCTTTTAGGTTACGGATATAACTGAAAAATGCCTTATGGTTATCTTTAGCTATCGTTCCTTTCGAAGTTGCCCTTACAGGATTTTACAAGTTCTCTTATTTGCTTGTTCAAGCAAGAGAGAGTATTCTTCCAGTGCTAAGACCTCTCTTTTTTATTCTTGGACGGCAATTTTTTCCTCTTGTTGTATAACCTATTAATGCTAGATGTCCACTGGAGGGCTTGTTTTGATCCTGTCTGATAGAGCTGTGTTTGTACATTTGTATAAGTGTTTGTACAGGGCATAAGTATATACCTTAGTATACTGTAGTTGTCAATGACATCTGTGGGAACGGGTGCTTGGAAGTTGTTTATGCCATCCCTTAGGAGGGTATAATTAGCTTTGGTGAATTTTTTTTTATCCTTATTTCTCCTAAGAGGAGTTTGAGTGTTATTACTACTTCAAATGTGACTGATTTGTGATTGGATTTAACCAGCGAAGGTCCTACATTTGTGGTGGTGCAGCGGTCACCCATGTTGGTAAAGACCAGGTCAAGAATGCTTAAGCCCCTTATAGGGATGCATGCTATTTGTTCCAGGGCATTTGTGTTAATAAAGTCCAAGAACTTTTGTGCAAGCATGTTGGAACTCATATAAGTTTCCCAGTTAATGGAAGGATAGTTAAAATCGCCCATGACTAGAGTGTTTGCTGTAGTTGGATTGACTTGAGTAGGTCCAAATAAGCAGCATGGGTATCCTGGTTCATTGAGGGGGGCCTATAGCTAATGATGATTGGGGGGGGGGTCTTAACCACAGTTAGTTGAACTTGGAGTAACTCCATTGAGTTTTCCTGTGTAACCAGTCTAGAGGTGTATTTGTCTTTGATGAAGATAGATGCTTGTCCTCCTTTGTTTCTCACACATTCATTTTGCGGTCTGAAAGTGTGGAAGGCATTGTAATCTTGCAAGGCCGGGGTACTTTCAGTGGCCCTGAACTATTTCAGTGACTGCACAAACGTCAACATCCTCCAGGGAGAGGTGTGTTTCCAGAGAGTTCACTTTCTGCTTTAAACTCCTAACATTGATCAGCATAACCCTTAACTTATTTGTAAGGGATATTTTCATGTGAGGAATTTTGTTCTTGAGACCTTGCCTAAAAAAGGCACTATGGGGAAGGCAAGTGCCGTAGCCAGTACCCAAAAGCATAGAGGTGACAGGTGAAGACCATCTCTGGCAAAGCAGTGTGGTTTATCTACCAAGTCATCCCAGGCTGACAGGAAGTGGATCCCCTTAGAATGACACCAGAAACTAAGCCAATTATTGTGGTCATTCATTTTTTGTTTATATTGTGGTATCATCCTAGGTGAGGGTAGAATGCTGGTCAGGGCTAGGGACATACCTGCCTGGGACATATATTCAGAGAGCTCAGTCATGTCTGTCTTCACATAGTCCAGTGAGGTATGTCTCAAGTCATTCACACCAACATGAACTATGGTGGAATCATAACAGTACTTTGCCGTTGAGAGACTTGAGTGTATGTGTGATCTGACGGATCCTGGTACCTGATAGACAGCTGACTGTAACCTTCTCCTTGTCCAGCCTGGTGACTGGAACATCTGTGTGTCTCACAATGGAGTCACCAGTGACTAAAAGATTTGGTTTAGATGTGCTTTGCCTTGGGGGCTTATTTGGTGAGACACTGCTGCTCATGTTATTATGTGTATTGAGTGTTGTAGGTACTGTATTAGGTGTAGCATGTTTGTGTTTGGGAGGTCTCTGGTGTTTAGGTAAGTTTCTGGTGAGTACCTCCATGTACGATGGTTTATGTGTTGAGTGCATGGTTTGCATAGGTGTAGTATGTGAGCTGACAACCTGCTCAGTGTTACTGTTCTGTGCGTGAGACAGCAAGACATCCAGATTGTTAGTATAGATGCATCTCTCACAAATTGTACTTGGGTAATTTAGGAGTAGAGGGTTCTCAGTGTACATGAAGCAGTTGCTACACTGCCTCAGGATACCCATTTCAATCAGGATGGCAGGAGAAACAGAGGGAAACTGACCAGCCATAATGCTAGGTAAAATTCTGTTTTAACAGTGAGGTGAGAAATGGAGGAGTGTGGTATGGATGTGTGCTCTAAATGGGGTCTGTACTAATGTGGTGCTCAATAAGGGCTCTATACTAATGACGGCTCTCTAAATAGTATGCGACAATTGGAGATTTGGGGGGTTTGGGTCTATTCAAGTGGTAAAAGTGCAGCTGAGGTGCTCTTTAAGCAGCTGAGAGCAAATTAAGGACTTCTCAGCTGGATCACGGCAGCTTCTACGAGAACATTTATCTACTGAGGTTTTTGCATCCATAACTGGCAATGGTTACCCCCCCCCCCCTGCAATGTGTGGTGCTGGTTACAGATGAATACAGCATAGCAGGGGCTTGTCTCCAAACTCTGTGGAGCTGTGTTAAAACATGCGCAAATCCATGCAAATGTGGGGTTTATGTAGTAACAGTGAGCAAACTTTTTTAAACAATTTAACCAATTATAAAGCTAAAAACTGAACCCTGCTCCAGCAACTTTCAGTTAGATCAGTCCTAACTGCACTCTTCTGCCACAAGGGTGCAGGGGGAACCTCTCCAACAAAATATATCCTGGTTTAGTGCTCACTTATACAAACAGAATTAGATTCAGCAGGTCTGAATCTAGTCTATACTACAGCAAAGTGCAACAAATCAGCAATAATAGTTCAGGAATCAGCAATATATTAAAATACAGTTTAAAAAGTGCAAAATACAGTGAAAATTTGTACTTATGTTGGAGGCTATAGTAACAGGGAGACTGTGTAATGTCCCTTTAACCAAAATATAGCTTCACCATTTGTCAGTCAGTCTTGTTGTAAGATACATTGGACTGATCTTTTAAAAAGGAATGCAACTTCCTAACCCCACCTAACTTCTGGGTAAAGCTAATACTTTATTTTCTAATTTCATATGTTCTTCCCTTGATAAATGCATTTCCTAAAATAAATTAATCTCCAGTTCTATGTTTGATGCCCACTACTGCTACCAACATGTGATGGCCACCAATATGTGCCATTCCCACACTGGGCCAGTAATCAAGCAGCCTGAATCCTCACCACTGACACTGGAGAGGGACGTGCACTTGGAATACAAATAGATACACTCATTATTTCCAGATGCAGACCTCTCCGCATCAAGTACAATTTCCCTTAAGAGCACAAAGGGAACCTACTCAACCCAGGATCTGGATGTCTTTATATCTGCCTCCCTCCAGGTCCCAAGTAAGACTCCCCACTGGTACAGCTGTAGAGTTAGGTCCTCAGCCGAATGTCCAAGCCAAGTCCTCCAGCAGCCTGTCTGTAAGCCCAGTGCTTCTTGTCCTTGCCCCAAGTAGCTGACACGCACATACTGAGAGATTTGATTTGCACACACACACACACACACACACACACACACACACACACACACACACACACACACACACACACACACACACACACGCACACACACACACCTGGGAAAGGCTGGTACAGGTTTACTAGCTATGCCCCCATCTGCCAAGACTATAAGGTAGTTATCACCACCACCAGACACTCCCTATCACTCGCCAGGTCAGCATAAAACAGGTGAGTATCAAGGGTTCTTGTTCAAGCAGCTTTATTGTATGCAAACACATCATAAACAAAGTTAAGTAACTTTAACTTATAAACAGATTAGCTATCATACACATGGATGTTAACATTCTGGCTGCACCTTCAAAATGGCACTGAAGCTAACACGTGCTTGGTATTTATATGCACAGACAGATCTTGGAAATGCTTCTTAAAGGTACAGCACATCTGTTATTCTACATCCTCCCTCTTTGAGAAAATGAGTTAGACATTGTCACTGAAATTAATGAATATGCAATTTACATAGAAATGATTTTCATCATGCAATTATACAAAGCTAGATACATATATGCAACTACGTCCAACTTGCTGTGAATTTCACACTAAGCTTTGTAATGCAACCATATTGTGAGACATAACATTTGGGATCTTGTTTAGCAACAGGGATTGTCTCTAATGACTGTTCAATTTTAGGAACACTGGAATCATCTGCTGGAACAGTATCAGGAGTCAAGACATGTTCTGGAACAGGAATATTATATGGATTGCTCTGAGAGTTAGAGTCTTTATCACAGGTATGATGCTACAATATCTGTTCTGCTACAGGAAGAAGATTGCCTGCAATTTCTCCTGTATGCCATATCCTCAGATTTAACAAAATAGGATCTCAGTTCTGCACAAATACTCATTACTGGACCAATCCAGTCAAAACCTTTCACTGTTTGTATCCTCACTATCTCTCCATGGATGAAGAAATCGGCTCAACTTGCCATAGCTGGTGTTTTGGAAAGAATGCTTTCTAGATAACTGGACTTTGATTGCTTGGTTGTTCTTAGCTTTAGGCCTCAATAAACTAAAACTGATAGGAAATGTTGTTCTGGTTTGCCTAGAGCAGGTGAGTCAAGTATATCATCACGGGGTATCTTTTTGAGATTAAGTAATTCAAAAAAATCGGTATTATCACGCTTTGACTTCTCAAGTAATTTCTTTGCACTCTGTACTGCATGTTCAGTAAATCCATTCGAATGCGGATATTCTGGACTACTAGTAACATGTACAAAGTCCCATTCTCTTGCAAATTTCTGAAACAATTGGCTGATGAATTGTGTACCATTGTCAGAGATCATTTTTTGTGGACTGCCATGGACTGAGAAATGGAGCTTCAACTTAGTAATGACTGTAGAAGAAGTTAGATTAGGTAGTTAATCGGTCTCGAACCAATTTGAGTAAGAGTCTACCAGTACTAAGTAATGTTAATTGTTCGAATATGTCAGTAGCTACACTTGACCAAGGTAGAGCAGGAATATGACATAGCTGAAGTAGCTCTCCTTGAAAATGCGCTTTAGTGCTATTACATACTGAACAGGAAGAAAGTACTTTATCAATGTCTTTCACTAGAGAAGTCCAAAATACTAGTCCTCTTGCTCTTTTCTTAGTACATTCAGAACCTGGGTGACCACAATGCAAAATCTGGAAACATTCTTGTTGTAAGGAAGCAGGAACAATTTTAGGACCTTTAAAATAATGCCATCTTCCATCAACAACTCATCTCTGTAAGGAAAGTAAGAGTGCACTTCTGGTGGTACAGTAGATTGCTTTGACGACCATCCAACACTGATATAGTGATTGAGCTTTTGCAAAACTGGATCAGTCATTGTATGATCTCGTAGCTCATCAAGTCTTGTGGTAGAAAAATTACGCACTTCCATGACATCAAAGTAAAAATTCTCTGCAGGAAGCTGTTCTGTTGTATTTCTAGGCGTTCTGGATAAGATAAAGAAGTTTGCCTTTTGTATAGACCATTTGGAAGTTGTACTTTTGCCATTTGAGCATCAGTCTTTGTAATCTTGCTGGAGCTTAATGCATAGGCTTCTTTAAAATAGTAACTAAAGTTGATGATCAGTTTCAGTCTGGCTTTATCGACCAAAGATATTATCATGAAACTTGGAACAGGGAAACACTATTGCCAAAAGTTCTTTCTCAATTTGAGCATACTGCATCTCAGTCTGGGTAAGTGTTTTAGATGCTTAGACTACTACTAGCTTGTCTTCTTGGAGAATAACTGCACCTAAATTAAATTTTGAAGCATCGCAGGAAAGAGTTACTGGTTTATTGACATCATAGTATCTTAACCCAGCTACTGGGGATGCACAAGCCAGTGCATTTCTTTGTGCTGGTCCCAAGCCCAGATAAATGGGGAGGGTTGCATCAGGAAGGGCATCCGGCGTAAAATTGTGCCACATCACACATGCAGAAAACTGTACAGAAACTCATACCAGATCGGTCAAGGCCCGGGTTAACAATGACCGCCACCAATACTGTTGTCCAACAGGGTGCTGGCAGAAATTGGGTTACTGTTGGTCGAAGGAGGAGAAGAGGTGGAAGGCATGCACGAAGGCAGGTAAGGGCTAGGACTGTGATAGTGAGGGTCGGAACTTTGAATGTTGGCAGTATGACTGGTATAGGGAGGAAGCTAGCTGATATGATGAACCAAAGGACGGTTGGTATATTGTGTGTGCAAGAGACCAGATGGAAGGGGAGCAAGGCTAGGTGTATCGGAGGCGGTTTCAAATTGTTTTATCATAGTGTGGATGGGAGGAGAAATGGTGTAGGCATTATCCTGAAGGAAGAGTATGCTAAGAGTGTTCTGGAAGTGAAAAGAGTGTCAGATAGAGTGATGTTTATGAAGCTGGAAATTGATGGTGTAATGATGAATGTTGTTAGTGCATATGCTCCAAAAGTTGGGTGTGCGATGGATGAGAGAGAAAAATTTTGGAGTGAGTTGGATGAAGTGGTGATGACTGTACCCAAGATTGAGAGACTGGTGATTGGAGCAGATTTCAATGGGCATGTTGGTGAAGGGAACAGAGGGGACGAGGAAGTGATGGGTAGGTATGGTGTTAAGCAAAGGAATGCAGAAGGTTAGATGATAGTGGATTTTGCGAAAAGGATGGACATGGCTGTGATGAATACGTATTTTAACAAGAGGGAGGAGCATAGGGTGCCATACAAGAGTGGAGGGAGATGCACACAGGTGGATTATATCTTATGTAGAAGGGCCAATCTGAAGGAGATTGGAGACTGTAATGTGGTGGCAGGGGGAAACTGTAGTTAGGCAGTATAGGATGGTGGTTTGTAGGATGACATTGGTGATCAAGAAGAGGAGGATGAGTGTGAGGGCAGCACCAAGGATGAAATGGTGGAAATTGAAAAAGGGTTATTGTGAGGTAGAGTTCAGGGAAGAGTTAAGACAGGCACTGGGTGGCAGTGAAGAGTCACTGAATAGCTGGGTAACTACAGCAGAGCTAGTAAGAGAGATGGCTAGAAAGGTGCTTGGTGTGACATCTGGAAAGAGGAAGGAGGACAAGGAGACCTGGTGGTGGAATGAAGAAGTACAGGAGAGTATACAGAGAAAGAGGTTGGCGAAGAAGTGGGATTGTCAAAGAGATGAAGAAAGTAGACAAGAGTATAAGGAGATGAGGTGCATGGCAAAGAGAGAGGTGGCGAAGGCTAAGGAGAAGAGTTGTACAAAAGGTTGGACACTAAGGAGGGAGAAAAGGACCTGTACCGATTGGCTAGACAGAGGGACCGAGCTAGTAAAGATGTGCAGCAGGTAAGGGTGATAAAGGATAATGAGGGAAACGTACTCACAAATGAGGAGAGTGTGTTGAGCAGATGGGAAAGAGTACTTTGAAGGGCTGATGAATGAAGAAAATGAGAGAGAGAGAAGGTTGGATGATGTGCGGATAGTGAATCATGAAGTGCAGTGGATTAGCAAGGAGGAAGTAAGGATAGCTATGAAGAGGATGAAGAACAGAAAGGCTGTTGGTCCAGATGACATACCTGTGGAAGCATGGAGGTTTTTAGGTGAAATGGCAGTGGAGTTTTTAACTAGATTGTTTAATGAAATCTTGGAAAGTGAGGGGATGCCTGAAGAATGGAGAAAAAGTGTTTTGGTACCGATTTTTAAGAATAAGTGTGATGTGCAGAGCTGTAGTAACTACATAGGGATTAAATTGATCAGTCACAGCATGAAGTTATAGGAAAGAGTAGTGGAAGCTAGGTTAAGAAGGGAGGTGATGATTAGTGATCAGCAGTATGGTTTCATGCCAGGAAAGAACACTACAGATGCGATGTTTGCTCTGAGAGTGTTGATGGAGAAGTACAGAGAAGGTCAGAAGGAGTTGCATTGTGTCTTTGTGGATTTAGAGAAAGCATATGACAGGGTGCCTAGAGAGGAGTTGTGGTATTGTCTGAGGAAGTCAGGAGTGTCAGAGAAGTATGTAAGAGTGGTACAAGATATGTACGTGGTGGGAGTGACGGATGCGTTTAAGGTGGAGGTGGGATTACATCAAGGATCAGCTCTGAGCCCTTTCTTATTTGCAATGGTGATGGACAGGTTGACAGATGAGATCAGACAGGAGTCCCCATGGACTATGATGTTTGCAGATGACATTGTGATCTGTAATGAGAGTAGGGAACAGGTGGAGGAGACCCTGGAAAGGTGGAGATATGCTCTAGAGAGAAGAGGAATGAAGGTCAGCAGCACTGACAGAATATATGTGTGTGAATGAGTGGAAGGATAGAGGAATGGTGAGGATGCAGGGAGTAGAGGTGGCGAAGGTGAATGAGTTTAAGTACTTGGGATCAACAGTTCAGAGTAATGGTGAGTGTGGAAAAGAGGTGAAGAAGAGAGTACAGGCAGGATGGAGTGGGTGGAGAAGAGTGTCAGGAGTAATTTGTGACAGACGAGTACCAGTAAGAGTGAAAGGGAAGGTCTACAAGAGGGTAGTGAGACCAGCTATGTTATATGGGTTGGAGACAGTGGCATTGACAAAACGGCAGGAGTCAGAGCTTGACGTGGCAGAGTTGAAGATGTTAAGATTTGCACTGGGTGTGACGAGGATGGACAAGATTAGGAATAAGTATATTAGAGGGTCAGCCCAGGTTGGAAGGTTTGGAGACAAAGCCAGAGAGGCAAGATTACATTGATTTGGACATGTGCTGAGGAGGGATGCAGAGTATATTGGGAAAAAGATGCTAAGAATGAAGCTGCCAGGTAACAGGAAAAGAGGAAGGCCTAAGATAAGGTTTATGGATGTGGTTAGAGAGGATATGCAGGTGGTTGGTGTGACAGAGCAAGATGCAGAGGACAGGAGGAAATGGAAACAGTTGATCTGCTGTGGCGACCCCTAATGGGAGCAGCCAAAAGAAGAAGAAGCAATTTTCTGCTTAAGAACCTCAAATGCTCTCTGTTGCTGGTCTAGCCGTGACCAAGTAACATTTTTAATTGTGAGCTCTCTCAAAGCCACTGTCAACTCACTGAAATCTGGTATAAACTTGTCTAAGTAATTTACCATACCAAGAAAATGTTGTAAAGCTTGCATATTATCTGGTGCTGGCATCTCAAGAATGTCTGCTTGCTTGGATGGGTCTGATCTCAAGCCCATAATTGTAAACAAATGACCTACATATGTAACTTCTGTACCCTGAATTTGCACTTTAGAGGATTCAGCTTTAAGTTTGCTTCACGTGCTCTATCTAGAACTCTACTTATAGCCCAAAACAATTTGCTCCATTGCATGCTGGAAGAGTTCACTTGCAGAATTTATTCCATATGGCATCCTGAGGAATCTATATCTTCCAAATGGGGTACTGAATGTAGTCAGGAATGAAGATTTGCGATCAAGCATCACTTGCCAAAATGAACTGTTTGCATCTAAGACAGAAAAAACAGTGGCATTCAGTATCAGGGCTGCAATCTTCAATTGTATGTATGGGATGTGTAGTCTCCTCAATGCTTTATTCAAATCTCTTGGGTCAATACATATTCTGACTTCATCTGAGCCTTTTTTATGAGCTGCTACCATGGATGACACCCATTCGGTATGTTCTGTAACTTGACAAATTACACCTTGTTGCACCATTTTGTCCAGTTGAGCTTTAACCTTATGCTGCATAGCTATCAGAACTCTTCTTGCTGGTCTGACCACTGGACTGATCTCTGGGTCTAATTTCATGGAATACACAACTGGAAGTTTGCCCAGTCCGTCATCGAAAACATCAGCATACTCTGAAAAAATAGCATTGGTGAAGCTGGAACTAGGACATGTGCTTATCTGATTAACTTCTTTGGTAAAAGAAAGCATATTCATTTTCAAACTGTGTCTGAGACCCAATAATGACAGCACAGGTCTTCAAACTACATAGAATAATAGGCTATAACAACTGTTAGTCACATAACATGAAAGCACTGCTGAGCCTTCGGTTTGAATCTCTTCACCTCCATAAAGTATAAGTTTCACACAACTAGTCACATTTAGTTGTTCACCAGCTCTGACCCTTGCAAAAGTATCTGCAGACATGACATTACACTTTGAACCAGTGCCTACTTTAAGCACAGTGGATTTACCATTTAAACGGACATTTCTTGTCAATAAATGTACCGCATCAATCTTTTCACCAATTACTGATACACCATTTACATAGAAAGCAGACTGTTGCAGGTCTATTTGATTAACTTGCTTATTTGAATGGCAGTTCATTGTAACTGTGTGAGGCTTACTTGATTTACAAAAATCTTTGAAAGTTGTTCCATTTCTTACACTTATGACATTGCTGACCAAATGCCATGCACTTTCTCTTTTGGAGTCATGGTTGGCACCACAATTGTGACAGTTAACAATAAAGCTTGATTTAGGTTTTGCTGATTCACTCTTATGCTGTACTGGCTGTACTGAGCAATATTTGTTTTGCACTAGGTGCCCTTGGTTTTGTGCTGAGCATGCTCCTTTAACTGAACTGTTCTTGGAATGTGCTAGAAGATGACAGGTTTTACCTGGAAGTCCCGCAGGGGCTGCTGCTACCACGTACTTAGGCCTGCTTTTGCCTGTCACATATTGCACGCTGTCTACATAAGCTCTGGAGCCAACTGAAACCATGCTCTTATCACTAGCAAGCATATTTATGTGCCTTTCTGTAACTTCATGAATCTGACAAATCTCAATAACTTTACTCAACATTAAATCACTGTCACAAAGCAAAATCTTTCTCACAGCAGCATTATTAATACTGCACATCTCCCCTTTATTAACTCATCCTTTAGATCACCAAACCTACATGTTTTAGCTTTGTTTCTCTGATCAGTAATAGAACCTGGAAAAGTTTCCCCTTGTTTTTGATCTCTTGTGTAAAACAAATGCCTCTCTAGTGTAACATTTGTATGAGGAATATACATTTCTCTCAATTTGGGCTTTAAACACTCGGGGTCTTCCCTTGATTCAGCCTGCACAACAACATGATGAGTTTCTCCATCACCTTCATACACTGCTGGTGCATAAACAAATGAACGCTCCCTTTCAATGGATTCTGACCCTGCTAGGTTCAGCAAAATGAATGCCCTGGTATGTGCATCTTTATCAGAATAAGCTGCCTGTATAAATATAACGTAGTCTTGTTCAAATATTCTCCAGTTCTCTGCAATGTTCTGATCAAAGACAAGTGGTTGTGGCTTGCAAAATCCATTGGCATATTGATATATCTCAGTGAAAACTCTTGCAAATATGCACAAACACATACACTTGTACATAGACGTATACATGTGTTTGAAATTTATGTCAGCACTTGTAACAACACAACAAGCCTTTGTATAACTGAATTTCATGAAATAAGTCTCGTGGGCACTGCGACACTTTGAAATCTCTTTGCTGTAAAGCCACTTGCCTTGAAATTATTTTTACCATACAAGCCATTTATCTTGTAAAGGCAAAATGCTAAAGTCATTTATCATCACTATTTTACTGTACAAGCCTTTGTCTTGTAATCACTTTAATGCCAAAGCCATTTATCAACATTTTACTGCCAAAGTCATTTGTCATCATTTTAAGAAATATTTCGAACAACAGCACAGTGCAAATAAACTGAGCGATAGAAGCTGATGGCAAGAAAAATTTTGAAGTAACTGTACTTTGCAAATACACTATCTTGAAGCAATATCACTTTATGAATGAACTGTTTTGAAGTAATTGCAATTTGTGAATAACCTATCTTGAAGTAATGGCACTTTACGAATGACCTTTTTCAAAGTAATGGCACTTTGCGAATAAACTTTTTTGAAGTAATGGCAGTTTGACAATAAACTTTTTTGAAATAATGGCACTTTACAAATGAACTTTTTGAAGTAATGGCACTTTGCGAATAAACTTTTTCGAGGTAATGGCAGTTTGCGAATAAACTTTTTTGAAGTAATGGAACTTTATGAATAAACTTTTTCAAAGTAATTGCAGTTTGTGAATATATTGGACAGAAGAAGCTCAGAGGAAGAAACACCTCAAAATAATTTCACTTTGTGAATAAACAGCACATAGCACACTAGAATCTCCCCAAAATGGCTCCACTTTGCCAAACAACTCTGTATAGTGTTAGAGACACACTGTAATGGCGGCACTCTGTGAACAGATACACCCAGGCACAAGAAACTTTTCAAAATGGCTTCACTTGACTGCACTCCACAGAATAGCTGTACTTTGCACACAAAAAACTCTTCCGAATTAATACCTAGCAATAAGCACACACTGTAAGCACTTTTACACACTTTGAGTTACTTCAGACAACTCTAGTTATGCTATTCAAGGCTTCAATCATTGTGAAGTAGCAATTTGTACCAAACACAGTAATTCACCCAAAATAAATGCAGTTGCCTTTGTTTTATTTATAGTCAATGTGCCCTTTTCTTCCCTTTCTATTATAGTCATTTCTCTCATTGAATTTCTTAATGTGCCTTTTATGCCCTTTATGCCCTTATGTTTTATTCAATTTGCTCATTTAATCTATTTTCATGCCCATTATACTTTCTTGTGCTTGTTTTAACTCTAAACAAGCTTGTTTTACTTTAAACATACTCATTTTACAATTCTGAGGCAATTATGAACCCTTTATGTACTTTTCTAATGCTAGTTTTATCAAATAACTCAGTTTCAAACATTTCATCTGATTAACAAGCTCTTTTCTGCTTCTCATTTGCTTAATAAAGTTTTCTGTACTATACGTTTGCTTAACAATATGTTTTGTGCCCTTGTAATGTTCCGTTTAACCTCTTTCAATAAATACATTTTTTGTGTGTGTTCTCTTTACCTTTAACTTGTCACTGGCCCTTTTTTGCTCTTGGTTCTTTTAGTTTGCCTTTGCCATTACCTCTGCATCTTATGGCTCTGAAGAATAGTCTTTGCAATCCCGGTTCTGACACCATGTCACTCGCCAGGTCAGGATAAAATAGGTGAGCATCGCAGGTTCTTCTTCAAGCAGCTTTATTGTATGCAAACACATCATAAATGAGGTTAAGTAACTTTAACTTATAAACAGATTAGCTATCATGCACATGGATGTTAACATTCTGACTGTGCCTTCAAAATGGCACTAAAGCTAACAAGTACTTGGTATTTATAAGCACACAGATCTTGGAAATGCTTCTTAAAGGTACAACACACCTGTTATTCTACACACCTCAATCAGTTACTCTAAAGCCCTTAACAAAGGGTGCCCAGTTATACTGTGTAATATTAATTCTAATACAAATGATAGTAGTTCACCAAAGTGGCTAGGCCTTCTGGAATGGCCCACACAGTGCCACCAAATAAATATTAAGTACTTTTCAAAGGTTTAGATACTTTCTACAAGGACCAATAAAAGTTTAAATATATTCAATAATAAATAATAAAATAATAAAAGAGCATGAAACTATTAAATATATATTTAAAGTAGACCACAGAAAATATTGAAATTAACATTGATGGACAGACTAATACAAATAAAGAAAAACACTCTCTGAACTAAGCTTCAATGTATAACTGACTGGATCTAAAATAATTTTACTGTTGCCTAGTTAAGTTACTTACTACTGAAAGGCAAGATGCTGTGTGTGAGGGTCTTTCTAGTCAGGCTTCCCAAACAGAATACTCAGTACTCCGAGATTTCTCATTGTAATATCTAAAATACAATTTCCAAGAGGGCTGGCAGAATGACCTCATCTGGTCAACTGACTCTAGATTCTCACAGTATTCCCCTTTAAAGCTGAGACAGGAATTTAGCATAGGCAGCCACAATACACATCCATATGTTTATGGGAGTGCCTGGGGCCTCCTCCCTTTTCACTAAGCATCTACAGTCCCATTCAGCACTGTGGGGTGCCATTTTCATGACTTAACAACTTATTTACATTTCCCTTATTTTTCTTAATGTTAACCTTTGATGTCCCATTGTCCCATGGTATAATCCTGCTCTCATTAAGGAGTTTGCCTGCTAACAATCACCAACCAACAAAACATGAAAAATGAACCCTTCCTTTGGATAAAGTTCCTTACCTTCTACATAAGAATATGCACATTCTGTTGCCAATTCCCCTGACAAAGTAACCAGCATATGATAAACCTGACACAACAACATTTGTAGGAACAAAGCATAACTATACAGGTTTACTATCATTTTCCAATCGAACTACATGCAAACTATCATTTCTATGAACCATAGAAGTGAAAACCACCTTCAGCGAACAAATGTTGAACGTGGAAGTGGTGAATATTCTAATTTGACACAATTTGAACATGCACCACACTTTCACTAAATTGAGACAGTCTTTGACACACAGTACACAAAGTGTATATATATATATATATATATATATATATATATATATATATAACCACTACTAAATCCCAAAAACCCAAACTACCGACGGCCAAAATCCCGAGACCAAATGACCAAATACCCAAAACACTAAAATACCGAAACATCAAAACCGTGAAATTCAGACTATCAAAAACTACACTCAGCATACACCACACACATACACATACACACATCGTCCCCCAGAACACAAACCTAAACTACAGACAAGCAGGGGGGCAAGCCCCCCTGAACCCACCATGTGGGGGGCTGTGCCCCCCACACCCCCCTACTTAAATATTCTAACTCCAAGGTTGCACTACATACACAAACACATGAAACACCACCACACACCTACATTCCCCTCGCACACACACATCACAGTCACAACACACACTTATATACTAAACACTAACCAACACATTTAAACATAGATACTTCCCTGACCTTCCACCATACTGCAACACCAGAAGTGTAAATGTCAAACTCCCGATGACTGGGATTTTGAAATTCGCGCTTCTGGTCTTTCGGTAATTAGGGGTTTCGACTATATAGTCTCAAAAGTTTGAAATTCGGTATTTCAAACTTTTGAGATTATGTAGTGATCCCATATATATATATATATATATATATATATATATATATATATATATATACGTTGGAATCTCGAAATACTGAAAGATCGAATTTCAGTATCTTGAGACCACCAAAGTGTTGAATCTGCAGAAGTGCGAAACTGCAGAATATCAAACCCAGAAATGTTGAACCCGCGGTACTCACAGCATGTTAGGTAAGTGTGGTGTTTTTAAGAGTTTTGGGGAGGTTTATGTGTTTGTGAGTGTGTCAGGGAGTGTTAGGTGTGGGTTAGACTACGTAGGTGAGAGTGTGAGTGCATCAGTGTTGAGAGTGGTGGTGTTTGTGTGATGTGTGTTTGTGCAAGGGGGTGTGTGGAATGTATGTTGGTGGGTTTTGTGTGTGTTGGTGTTTAGTGCAACCTCGGAGTTAGTATATATAAGTAGGGGGTGTGGGGGTGCAGGGGGTATTGCCCCCGTTCTTGTAGTAAGTGTGTGTGTGTTGTGTGGAGGTAGGTGTAGTTGTGTTTGTGTGTGTGCTTTAACGGTCACAGTTTTGGGTTTTGTTTTTTGGTGTTTCAACTGAAATTCAATATTTCAGTATTTCATGATTATAAAGTGAATCTATATATATATATATATATATATATATATATATATATATATATATATATATAAAACTGTGTATATACTGTACTTCCCAGGGGGGAGGCATAACACTTCTGTTTTAATAGAGGCAAGGCAGAATTTTACCACCAAAATGGGAGAGAAAACAGAAATAAATATTTTACATACTTCCCTCATGTGTGACCAAGCTTATCCATCCAAGTCAGTTGAATACTTCAGATCCCTCCCACCCTCAATTACCTCTGCAACATCATGCACCCACTTCAAATCTTTACTAAAAGCACACCTGCTTACTTGCAGAAAATGCCCTTGCAACTCCCCCTCAATGAGCACCCACACCACCCACCCACTACCTCTCTCTGCACCCCACTAACTACCTGATAATAGCAACCTCATTTTCTCTTTAACATAATCTACTTGCTATACAATAATACCTTCTTATTGCAACAATATAATTGTCTGTTATGTACCTCACAAACAACTTGTTTCATTTGCCAATTTATGAATTTGTTCTACTTCTGTAACTATATTTTAACATCTGTCACTATGGCTTAAAATGTCAATTCTTGCTCTATAGCTGTTCTACAACTTTGTTTAATCTTGTATTATGCTCTACAGCTGTAACAGTGTCTATAATTTTATATGCTATTTCTCTAATTGTGTAATGTCTTAAGCATTTGAGTGTGGAGCTTTTCTCCTAGGGCCTCCGCTGAAAACGGACCTGTGTCCAGTCAAACTCTCCTGGCCAACAAATGTAAATAAATAAATAAAATAAATAAATTAATTTATACTTGCTTAACACAAATTATAAATATTGAATAGCATTATAACGTTTATTTATTAACAGAGTCAGTTATTTTAACCAGTTGTGTGCACACTCATGTACTACAGAAGTAACTGCCGTCTATATTGATACAACTCCCGTTTTGTTTTCATCCAAAAGTAAAGAAAGAAAATCACAATTAAAAAAAAAGGAAAAAGACTTCATAGGTCCAAACAAACAGTCATGGACCACACACAATAGAAAATAGTAATAAAGAGATTATAGCAATGGATAAAGCAAAATCGCCTCCCCTAAGAAGAGCACATGATTTAATTACAGCTAGGGGATACATTAGAAAACCTTTTTTTAAGTGACTAAGTCAGCATCCCCATAATTAAATCACACCAAATTATAAACTATTCAGTGAGGTGGAAAGCATAAAACTGCTGAGTGGATGTATTCATCATAGTCCCCAGGCTGCCTATAAGCATAATGTAAAAGTGTACTCCCTCTTCCAAGTAGCCGAGCATTCAAACTATCAGAATATAAAAACAAAAGCATTAACCAGGCCAGCATACAAGAGATGTTATGCTTTCATGGTTAACAAACTTAATTAATTCAAGAGCAAAAAGTATATATCCCATAACAATAGTAAAACATAAAACCCATAGCTGACAGTGGAAAATCATTGTCCTATTTATGAAGGAGTTTGATTAGCCACTGCTGCATTCATGTTCTCTTCCAGTGCCTGTCTATGATTGGCCATCCTGTTGTTAAATAGTGGAAATTGTTCAGGTTTGGTCAAGTTTGAAGATATTCTCGTGTCTTGACTTTTTCTTGGTTACTATCTGGAATGTTTTGAGGTACAAAAATAGTACCATGAGTGACTGGCAGCTTGACCATATCCTCTTTGGGGCAGTGTATTATCACTGGGCCAGTGGGGAGAAAAACTTTCAATATAAGGTGGCATCTATAATGTCTTCATGCTTCTTGATTGGCCTAAAGGCCAGCCTACACGTCCTAGTTCACAGTAGATTTTGTTATTTTATTTTCATCTCTGTACAAGGTGCCTAAAGAAGTGATAAGACTTTTTCTTTTGTACTGTAGAAGACAAACCAGATGTTCAGTCTAGGAAACTGACTCCTCAGTAATTGAGGTATAAAGACTTGATGTGCCCTTTCAGTCAACAAAGACTTCTGTAAGCCTGCCTATTCTGCAGTATTCTCATCCATAAAATTAATGCAGTCAGCCCCCCTCAATGTTTTCTGGGGTATGTCAGGCATAGATCGCCTCGAAGTAGGCAATATGCAACTGAGTAGAGCTGGGGTTTTTTTAACCGAGCAGCATATGGCATCTGTTTGAGACCCTTGATCCTCTTGGTGAGATAGTTTTGGGGTCTTTCTAATTGCTGCAGGTGTCGGGTAAGGTACATCCCAAAAGGGGCATTGTATTCTATGATGGGCCTGATGAGGGATGAATAAAGGGGCATGATTACCTCTCTTGATCTAGATGTGAAACCCTTCGTGATGAGGTGGGCTATGTAGAAGGTCTTTCTAACCACTTTGGCAATGTGGTTTTCAAAGGAGAGATTGCTATCAACTTGGGTCCCCAGGTCCCTAATAACTTTCTCTGTACTTAATGGGTTTCCACCTATGTGGTAATTTGTGGGCACATTGTTTTTGCCAAAGGGTATGACTATACATTTTTTGGCATTTAGCTTTAAACCATGGTGCTGGCACCAGTTATCTGTCTCTGTGAGACCTTTTTGAAGGATGTTTGTGTCGGCTGGAGAGTTGATTATGGCGCCCAGGCTGCAGTCGTCTGCGAACTTGGTGAGCCATAGTCCTCCCATGTTTGCCTGTACCTCGGAAAAGTATATACCGAACAAGAGTGGTCCCAGGACAGAACACTGTGGGACACCACTTGTGACCGGTTTCGAGTCTGACATGGCTCCAGCAACTCTCACTCTGTGGGTTCTGTCTTTGAGCCAGTTTGCGACCCATCTTGTGACATAGGGGTTTATATTTAAGCTGGATAGCTTATCTATGATGCCCGAGTGGGGTATTGTGTCAAATGCCTTTGCAAGGTCCAGATAGGCTGTGCGGACTACCTTCCCTTCATCCATGGCTTTGGTGACTGTTTCAAAGAAGTCAACCAGGTTCAAAAGGCAGGATCTGCCCTTGACAAAGCCGAACTGGGTAGGATCTAGTGTCTGTAGGTCCCCAATGTCTTTGTTTATGAGCTCCATGATGATCCTCTCCATAGCCTTGCAGACTAAGCTAGTCAGGCTTATGGGGCGATAGTTTCCAGGGTCTGTAGAGGCTCCACCTTTGTGGAGTGGGACCACTGTTGCTGTACGCCATTCTGTGGGCACATATCCTGTAGTGAGGCTGAGATTGTATAGCTGTTTTATTTGAGGGATTAGTTCCTCTTGTAGTTCATGTAGGGCAACCTGGGACGCCATCTGGTCCCATGGAAGCAGTGTTTTTTGCTTTAAAGAGGGCAGCCTTCACCTGAGCATCTGAGATGTTTGGGAGGCAGCCCTCTGCCGGGATAGATACTTGCTCTTTTGGGGGTGGAGAGGTTTGCACTGAACCTGTCTGCCGGGATATTGGCGATGTCTGTGGGTTCAGTGTATTTTTTGTCGTTTAGAATCAACTCAGAACAAGTCTGGGAGTTGCATCCCAGTTTTCTAACATAACTGAAAAAAGCCTTATGATTGTCTTTGGTGTCCTGTGCAATTTTTCTCTCGAAGCTGGCCTTGGAGGATTTTATGAGGGATCGTAATTTTTTGCTAGTACTGATCAGAGATGCCTTCCCTATTAGGGATTTTGCTCTATCATGTAGTAGCTTCCTCCTTCTGTTGTACAGTTTATTTATGGCAGGGGTACACCAGACTGGATGCCTGCCTTTGGATGATTGGGTCTTGGTTTTGCTTGGGATAGCATGATCCATGCATTCCTGGAGATGTCCGTAGAATGCATTTATATAGGATTCTGCAGTTTGGGCTGTAGTTTCCACTGGCCCTGGGGCCTTGAAGGATTCCACTTCGGTTTTGAGAAGTGAGAAGTTCGCTTTTGAGAAGTTTTTCACTGTGGTTTTCTGGGCTGGGGGTGGGGTCGGGATGTGGACATCCAGTAAAATTAATTTATGGTCTGATCTTACCAATGAGGGATATACTTCTGGTGTGGAGCATAGAGTCCCCATGTTGGTAATGATCAGGTCTAGTATGTTGTCCCCTCTTGTGGGAGTGGTGACTAGTTGTTCCATAGTATTTGAGTTTATAATTTCCAGGAATCTTTGGGCTAAGGTGCTGGGGCTTGAGTAGTGCTTCCAGTCAATGTTTGGGTATCTGAAGTCGCCCAATATAATGGTGTTTGGAGAGATCTTTATGTTCTCCAATGTTTTCAGGAAAGCCGAATGGGATTCCTGACTTTGAGAGGGTGGTCTGTAGGATGCTATAAACTGAAAAGCAGTCTTGCCCACTGTTAGTTGCACATGGATGGTCTCCGATACTTCGTGCAATGCCACTAACCTGGAGGTTTGGATATCCTTGATAAATATGGAAACTCCCCCTCCTTTTGTGGTTCGGTCCGGGTTTTGGGGCCGAAAAGCATGATATGAGGTATAGCCTGGTAGTGCTGGGGTGCTCTCTGGAGCCTTGAACCAGGTTTCTGTCACTGCACAGATATCGATGTTCTCCATACTGAAGAGAGCTTCGAGTGCGTGCATCTTGAGGTTAAGACTTCTGGCGTTTAGCAGCATTACCCTTAGTTTCTTGTTCCTTGTGCTGTCTATGGGGGTGGGTTTGACTTTTGAGCCTTGCCTAAAAAAGGCACTATGGGGGTGGCAAGAGCCTTTGCCAACATCCGAAAGCCCAGTGGTGACAGGTGTAAGCCGTTCCTAGCGAAGCAACGTGGCTTGTCGAGCATGTCATCCCAGGCTGACAGACACTGGATCCCCTTTGAATGACACCAAAATTTTAGCCAGTTGTTAAAATCGATCATTTTGTCTTTGTACTGTGGCATAATTCTAGGTGAGGGTAAGATGCTGCTCAAGGTCAGGGTCATACCAGCCTGGGCTACATGATCAGAGAGCTCCTCTATGTCTCTTTTCATGTAGTCCAGGGAGGTACATCTCAGGTCATTCACACCAGCATGTACAATGACTGAGTCATATTTGTATTTGCTTTGGAGTGACCTGAGTGCTTGCGTTATGTGTCGGATCCTAGCACCCGACAGGCAGCTCACTGTGACCTTCTCTTTATTCAGCCTGGTGAGTGTGACGTCAGTGTGTCTGACAATAGAGTCACCTATAACAAGAGTATCAGGTGTGTTATTCAGCCTTAAGGCCTGTGGCTGCTTGGCACACTGACTTTGTGGGTTATGTGTTGTGTGTGTTTTGTTTTGAGGTAGCGTTTGCTTGGATGTCTGCTTTGGAGGTCTCTGTTGCTCAGGTAGATTTTTATTTAGAGCCTCCGAGTATGTTTTTGTGTATTTATGTGTTTGGTTCGCTGATGTGGTGGGACTATGTGATACTGGAATTGGGTTGTGTGAGGTTACCTTCTCCTCCTGACTGGTTACACCAGTTTTGAGATGAGAGAGCTCAGCCTCCAGTTTGGCTAAATAGTTGCATCTCTCACATATATTTGAACCTGTTTGGAGGAGGAGAGGGTTGTCCGTGTACATGAGACAGTTGTAACATTGCCTCAAAATTCCCAGATTCACCAGCTGGACTGGAGAGGAAACCATTGACTGACCTTTGGACATGCTAGAGTAATAGGGAAACTGAATTTAAGACGGACCAATAGAGGACAGTTGATTGAAAATCCAAGGGGCGGTCCTTTGAGGTTGCATTTGGATACAAAAAAAACGCTGTGGCAATTGAAATTTATATGTGATACATTGGAAGTCACATGTTGATGGGATGTGTTTTAAATATGGTTGACTATTCAGGTTTATTTCATCTGATGAAGTCTGTTTATCACAGATGAAAGCACTAAATTGTTGTTGTTTTAGTGAATAAAGTTGGACTAGTTACCATTTCTGGGTCCTGCTGCTTTTTGTTATGGATTTTATATTTTATTTTTATAAGTCATGAAAAAGAAGGCATGATCCAGATCAAAAGTACACTTTTACACTAGCAAACCTAATCTAGCTTATACTTGCAGAGCAAATATTTTAACTTAACTTGGGATGGGGAGTAACCAAAAATGCATTACCAACATGCCTCCATCTTAACTGGAAGTCAGACTTTTAAAGTTTGATCATTATGTATTTATAAAAAAAAATCATCAGATTCTAAATGGAAAGTCTTATCAATCTGGGGAGATCACTGCACAATTACCTCACTGAGCTTATACTCTAGCACTGTATAATGTAGACTTTAGACAAGCCACCTGGAAAATAAGTTGAAATTATGCAATAATTCTTTACTAGAAAAATCACAATAAAGTAAAAGTTAAACTATTCAGAAAGGTTTCAGGAACTGTTGTTATATTTTTGTTTCTTATTGTGTTACTTATATATGAGTCTACCTGGTCTATTAGGCAGTATTTGAACCTGCTCTGTTTGAAATTATAAGCCTAGAATGCATCATTTAGGTGGTTAACACCAGAGCAAAGAAACTGATATTAAAACTGAATATTGATAATAGAAAAAAAAGTAGCCATGGTGTCCAATACCTTTCTACATTACGGAATCAGCTTCTACTTGCAGTCATTAGAAGTCATGCTCGTGCTTCAGAAAGAAGGAGTACTGACTGTGACCTGGACTTGAGTAGTATCCCAGTCCCTTAGGAGTAGGTTTTTGGAGATGATAACTGAGCAGCAGTTTTGTCAGTCAAGCTATTCAGGGGAGAGATTTGCAGCCTAGGAGTGTAGTCACATAGAGGGAAATGTGTATTGACATAAGTGCACAGTGGATGATGGTAGAGACATGGTTCAGGTTTTGTCAGGTTTGCAGATAAAGATGACAGTTTCTTGTCTTAACTCTTTCTTAGGCCACTATCTTGAACATTCTAGTTGACAAAATAGTACCTTGAGTGTCTGGCAGCTTGACCAGAGTCTCTTTGGGGGGATGTATCACAACAGTGTCATACTGGGTCACCCTAATCTCCTGTACACCTGTTCCACTGATACTTACATAAAGGTTTTTCCTAGTTGTGGAGTCCCCATTTAAGAGGAGTATGTCCAAAAATGTGCTAGAGATGTTGGAGTGGAAGATTGAGGAAGGTCTTTGTGAGATGTTTTATGACAGAGAGCTGCAGAACCCCCCCCCATTAATAAATATATAAAAGAATAGAGCAATTCAGTCCTTAACTCCCTTCAAAAACATGGCATCCATCTGTTTTGTACTGTACATCATCTCTACTTTTAAGCCTCTTAAACCAGGTCACACGACCTAAAACTGTAACACTATATATATTGCTTTTGTATAAAACCTATTTTGGCTGCTAAATAAAAGCAATATAAATAAGTTCTTTTGAGTTTTAAAACTTTTTAAGTAAGTTTTATGAGGTTTAAAATGATGTATGCTTTTTAATGTATGATTTAGTAATATTTCTGCTACTAATTATTCACTTATTGCTGTTGGCTGGCTATGTCATGTGCTGTTCTACTAAGATATAAAATGAATGTTTTAATTGTGTTCTAAATACTGATGAAGGGTGTTTCCAAAAGCTTTATCTTGTGGTGAATAAATTAAGCGTTTCTAATTGGTTGTAGTCTGTTTTGTTATCGCTTCTTCTTGCTCTCCAGGTCCTTAATCTAGCTGTTCCCTGAAATTCAAATTGATATTTAGGCACTGATAAGAGACTAATGCATCCCAATATGGAATTATGTTGCTGCCAGAGAATAAATTATTTTTGTGCTATACTCTGTTCCTAGACCTGCCTCCCCAAAACGCATGATACTCAATGGTATATCTGCAGAATCATGTGTACATCCACCAGTGCAGCTCCATTTTTTTTTTTTTTTTGTGGTAAATACTGAACCCATTCTTGGTACTCAGCTAACAAAGACGGTAGCACCATCAGCATGGGAACCCTCATCTGGGTTGGTCAGGACATCAAAATGACAAGTCTTTTACATCCCTTCTTAGCTGATTCATCAGGAACCAGGGCTACTGCTTGATCCCAGGTCTCCTGGACTGCAATCAAGGATCCATTCCTTTGTACAATTAGACCAGTATAAAGTCTGCAATCCTTTAAACATTCCCTGAAACAAATAGAACTAAAACTAAAGATTTTGGTTCCAAGCATCACTAGATCAAAATAGGGAAAAAGGTTCTAAAATGCTCAGAGCATGGAGAACCCCATGGTATCTATGGGGTTGATTCCTTCAGAGATTGTGCAGTCTTGGTCATACCCACTGTGGTATTGTATGTTGATATCCACAACATAGCTCTCAACCTTTCAATTCTAGAGTGTGCAGCACTAACACTCATAAAGTGGACCAAATGGGCTAAGTGTGGAACGCTTACTGGTGGCTCACCATATCTCTCAACCTCTTAGCACAAGAAATCTGAACAAAGGCAAAACTAATGGGGACAAAGGCCCCAAAATAAGGAAAATTTTAAATATTTATCTTATTTCTGCTGAATAGTTGCATACTTGAGCTGCATCAACTTTATTACAAGCTGAAATAAGTACAAACTTGCAGTGTTACAGAATAGTACTGCATTATAGTTTTTTTCTGTTTTATTGTTTCATTGAATATTTTGTTAAAATAGTACTGCATTTATCTGCTTATTTATTTGTTCACTGAAAATTGTGAGCTCTCTCTCTGTGTCTGCAGTTAGTGGGTTTATTCTTCTCACTTCATTGATATTCAGTGTAGAAGTCTTAGCCTAGAGGATTTATTTGTGCCTTAAAGTCTTAGTCCCTTATCTCTGAAATTATTTCTGCTGAATAGTTGCATACGTGAGTTGCATCAACGTTATTACAAGCTGAGATAAGTACAAACTTGCAGTGCTATAAGATAGTACTGCATTTTATTTTTTTCTGATTTATTGTTTCATTGAATATTGTGTTAGAATAGTACTGCATTTATCTGCTTATTTATTGTTCACTGAAAATTGTGAGCTCTCTCTGTGTCTGCAATTAGTGGGTTTATTCTTCTCACTTGATATTCGGTGTAGAAGTCTTAGCCTAGAGGGTTTCTCTGAGCCTAAAAGTCTTAGTACCTTATTTCTGAAATTATTTCTGCTGAGTATTTGCATACTTGAGCTGCACCAACTTTATTACAAGCTGAGATAAGTACAAACTTGCAGTGTTATAAGATAGTACTGCATTTCATTTTCAACCTTAGCCGAAGCAGTGGCTGAATCAGTAAATGTTAGACAGAATCTGCTAACGGAAGCAGTAACTGCCAATAACTGCCACAGAGCTATGATAAAGGAACATACTGCTGCCCCTTTGACAACACAAAGGAATCTACATGGCACTTTTTAGGGACTCCAGAAGATACACAAATTACTTTGAAGAATCCACTACACATCAGGGCACGATCAAAAAGCCTAAACAATCAAGACAATCGATCGAGACAAGGGAGCATGGAATGGAATCTGAATCATACCAAGTGGAAACGAATGTAAGCCACAATCTGATTTTTAATATTTCTTCTCTTAGGCTCACTAGTGAACACATTGTGCTATTGAGTAAAGGAATGTCCTTTGTTCCAGCTAAACGAGCAAACCCAGTTACTATGTTAAAAGACTTGAGATTATTGGGAAGGAACTTGTCTCTGAAAAATGTTTTTGCTTCTGGGGTAAACAATGCTGAAGTACACAAGTGTTATCAGAAACCAAGTACTTTCATTCCTACTTCGCACCCTGCGATACAAACTTTTATTAATGTTTGTGAACGAGATTTTAGATCTCTTTTTTCTAAAGGTACTAATACTCAATTTTATAATTTATCAAGCAATGAAAATTAGGCCTTACATGAACTAGTTAATATGAATTCCATTGAAATCAAGCAGGCCGATAAAGGTGGTGGAATTGCTTTGCTTGATACTGAGTTGTATTTACAACAAATGAATGATTTACTGAGTGCATTTGATACATATCAATGTATTTATTTTGCAACTGTTAAATGTATTATTGACAAGGTTTCTTTTTTAATTTTTGATTTACTTATGACAGGTATGATAGATGAGAATTTATTTAAATTTTTTTAATACTTAGAATCACATTATTCCCAGAATTTATGGCCTTCCGAAGATACATAAACATGCCACCATACCACCAATGAGACTTATTGGCTCAGGTGCTGGATGGTGTACAGAAGCACTATCCATTTATGTAGAAGGCAATTTACATACATTACTTAATGACTGCTACACCATTTTCAGGGACACCAAAAGCTTTCTTGAAAGACTACATAATAGATTAGAGACTATTGATTGTGAGTATATGTTGGTTACTATGGACATCGAAGCATTATTTACATCTATACCCAACGATTGGGGAGTTGAGATGATTAGAGAGTTTCTCAATATCAATCACTCTTTTGATAATAATAAGATTGAACTTATATGTGCCCTATTAGATATTATCTTACAGAACAATGTTTTTGTGTTTAATAATGAGTTCTTCCTTCAGAAGGTTGGCATGGCTATGGGCACAGCTTGTACCAATAGCTACGCCAACTTATCTTTAGTTTGCTGGGAACAGTCTCATCTCCTGACAGAGATAAACCCTTTTTTTGAACACATTCTCTGGTATGTCCGATTTTTGGACAACGTTTTCCTTCTGTGGAGGGGAAACAATCAAGAACTGGATGAATGTGTCAAATACATTCACACTACTACTAGGTTTTTGAAATTTACTTATCAATGTTCATACAGTGAAATAAATTTTTTAGATGTATTAGTTAAAAAATCAGAACAACAGAAATTGAATAGTAGCATTTATAGAAAGCCCACAAGGAAAACTGCTCTGTTGCACAGGTCCAGCATGCATTCTAGACACATTTCTAAGAACGTTGTCAAAGGACAAGTTTATAGGATTTTGAGACTACACAGCGACGATCGAGCAGCACAGCTAGCTCTGGAAGTAGCTAAACAAGAATTTTTAGATAGAGGATATAGTGCACAAGACATTGACAGTTCCATTACTGAAGCCTGGAGCCAAAGCAGTGGCAGATGCAAACCATATCTCAGTGAAGGTAAATATTTGGATTCAGGGCAAAGACTGGAGTGCAACACCAATGGCTTTAGGGTTATTATGCAATATTCCAGTGATTTTATAGCAATAACCCACGCCTGGGTGTGGGTAATGCTGGATTTACCCACGGTTGGCGTGGTTTCAAACAAAGCCAACTGTGGGTAAATCCAGCATTACCCACACCCAGAAGTGGGTTATTGCTATTATACAATGATATTATTTAAGAAAATAAATAATTACTTTTCTTAAATAATGGCATTGTATAATGCCTCTTTACTGCCCTTCCGCAGCTGTCTGGTATTCTGCGGCAGTTCTGATGTACTGCGCATGCCTACGCAGTACATCAGAGCTGTGGGCAAAAGCACTGTTTCGCTATGTTAAATGGCTTTAACATAGTGAGACAGCTTTAAAATAAGCAACGGAGATCTCCGTTGCTTATTGTAAAGCTGTCTCTCTATGTTAAACCCATTTATCATAGCGAAACAGTAAAAAGCAATGGAGATCTTGCGATCTCTAAAACTGTCTCGCTATGTTAAATGGGTTTAACATAGCGAGACAGCTTTAAAATAAGCAACGGATGTCTCCGTTGCTTATTTTAAAGCTGTCTCGCTATGTTAAACCCATTTAATATAGCGAGACAGCTTTAAAAAAAAAGCAATGGAGATCGCAAGATCTCCGTTGCTTTTTACACACTGTGTCGCTATGTTAAAGGAGTTTAACATAGCGAGACAGCTTTAAAAAAAGCAACGGAGATCTCCGTTGCTTTTTTTAAACCTGTGTCGCTATGTTAAACTCTTTTAACATAGCGAGACAGTGTTTTATACTAACAGAAAAAGTCCGGGCGACCGGACCTTTTTCCGTTAGTATACTGAGGGATTTACAACGGGCACGCTGGTTGGGCTGGCCAATCAGCATGCATGTTTTAGGGGAGGAATTGTATAATAATGAATATACCAACATCATTAAAAAACATTGGAGTATTATTTTAGAAGAAACACCTGGGTTGACAGACAAAATTGGAAAATCCCCCTCTTTTACGTTTAGGAATAACATCTCACTGAAACAGCATCTGTGCAATAAGGAGAGATTACAGCATACTGGTAAAATGATCACTTTGGCACATTTTCTTGCAAGCATTGCATAGCCTGCCAACACATTCATGTTAATACCAGTTATCCAGTTATACCCATCCATCTTTAGGCTTTAACATTAAGAGAAAATGCTTTGCCAACTGCAGAACTTTTAATGTAGTATACTTCTCTTTCTGTGTGTCCTGCCATTCATTTTATGTAGGAAAATGAATAGAATGTTCAAAGATAGAGTGCTTGAACATATTCGGGACATTAAAAATAAGAAAGACAGGAGTGCATTAGCTAACCATGTAAGTTGTGAAGATCCTACACATATTTTTAATATTTTTGTGATACAAGTAATACATCCTGATATCAGAGGGGGCGACATTGAGAATTCCACAGAAAGCATTGAGCAAGAATGGATACTGAAGCTTAATGCTGAAAAAAAACCCAGGTTTGAATGGCATTGCTTCCCTTAAACCTTTTCTCAAAGCACGTCCATTGCCACATAAATTCTAGTAACCTGTCCATGGAAGCTTTAATTTTTAGTATGATATGTACAGAGATGGTTAGCTTGTTATGTGCAGTGTTATTGTTATGTAAAATGCTTTCTCTATTTTTATAAGAGCTTAGTAAGGCTATACAATGCACAGTACTCATGTGTTTTTAATTTAACTAATCATGACAATTTTTTAATTAACTATAACCAATGACCTTAGCAGTGCTGATCACTTGATATGTCTTTTATTTATTTAAATGTTTTATAGCATTTTACTAGCTGTCTGATGAAGCAACTTGGTTAGTTGCGAAAGCGCTTACTTTTTTGTTTAAATAAAATTTTTGGTGTGTGAACTTTTGGTGCAGTTTTTATTCTGTTTTACTTCATTTTCTCTGCACCTTGCTCTGTTTCCCTGGAGCTGCTTTACCTTTTACTTACTACTGCATTTTATTTTTCTATTTTATTGTTTCATTGAATATGTGTTAAAAATAGAACTGCATTTATCTGCTTATTTCTTTGTTCACTGAAAATGGTAAGCTCTCTCTGTGTCTGCATTTAGTGGGTTTATTCTTCTCACATCATTGATATTCGGTGTAGAAGTCTTAGCCTAGAGGGTGTCTCTCTGCCTTAAAATCTTAGTCCCTTATCTCTGAAATTATTTCTACTGAAGAGTTGCATACTTGACCTGCATCAACTTTATTACAAGCTGAAATAAGTATAAATTTGCAGTGTTAAAAGATAGTACTGCATTTTATTTTTTCTGTTTTATTGTTTCATTGAATATTGTTTTAAAATAGTACTGCATTTATCTGCTTATTTATTTGTTCACTGAAAATTGTTTGCTCTCTCTCTCTGTCTGCAGTTAGTGGGTTTATTCTTCTCACTTCATTGATGTTAGGTGTAGAAGTCTTAGTCTAGAGGGTTTCTCTGTGCTTTACAGTCTTAGTCCCTTACCTCTAAAATAATTTCTGCAGAATAGTTGCATACTTGAGCTGCATCATCTTTATTACAAGCTGAGATAAGTACAAACTTGCAGTGTTATAAGATAGTACTGCATTTTATTTTTTCTGTTTTAATATTTCATTGAATATTGTGTTTAAATAGTACTGCATTTATCTGCTTATTTATTTGTTCAGGGAAAATTGTGAGCTCTCTTTGTGTATGCAGTCAGTGGGATTATTCTTCTCACTTCATTGATATTCGGTGTAGAAGTCTTTGCCTAGAGGGTTTCTCTGTGCCTTACAGTCTTAGTCCCTTATCCCTGAAATAATCTCTGCTGAATAGTTGCATACTTGAGCTGCATCAACTTTCTTACAAAATGAGAAAAGTACAAACTTGCAGTGTTATAAGACAGTACTGCATTTTATTTTTTCTGTTTTAGTGTTTCATTGAATATTGGATTAAAAATAGTACTGCATTTATCTGCTTATTTATTTGCTCACTGAAAATTCTGAGCTCTCTCTGTGTCTGCAGTTAGTGGGTTTATTCTTCTCACTTCATTGATATCCGGTGTAGAAGGCTTAGACTAGGGGGTTTCTCTGTGCATTAAAGTCTTAGTCTCTTATCGCTGAAATTACTTCTGCTGAATAGTTGCATACTTGAGCTGCATCAACTTTATTACAAGCTAACTACAAACTTGCAGTGTTATAAGATAGTACTATATTTTATTTTTCTATTTTATTGTTTCATTGAATATTGTGTAAAAAATAGTACTGCATTTATCTGCTTATTTATTTGTTCACTGAAAATTGTCAGCTCTCTCTCTGTGTCCGCAATTAGTGAGTTTATTTTTCTCACTTCATTGATATTCAGTGTATAAGCCTTTACCTAGAGGGTTTCTCTGTGTCTTAAAGTCTTAGTCCCTTATCTCTGAAATTATTCTTGCTGAATAGTTGCATACTTGAGCTGTATCAACTTTATTACAAGCTAAATACAAACTTGCAGTGTTATATAAGATAGAACTGCATTTTATTTTTTTCTGTTTTATTGTTTCATTGAATATTGTGTTAAAATAGTACTGCATTTATCTGCTTATTTATTTGTTCACTGAAAATTGTGAGCTCTCTTTTTGTCTGCAGTTAGTGGGTTTATTCTTCTCACTTTATTGATATTTGGTGTAGAAGTCTTAGCCTAGAGGGTTTCTCTGTGCCTTAAAGTCTTTGACCCTTATCGCTGAATTGTTTTCTGCTGAATAGTTGCATACTTAAGCTGTATCAACTTTATTACAAGCTGAGATAAGTGCAAACTTGCAATGTTATAAGATAGTACTGCATTTTCGTTTTTCATTTTTATTGTTTCATTGAATATTGTGTTTAAAATAGTACTGCATTTATCTGCTTATTTATTTGTTCACGGAAAATTGTTAGCTCTCTTTGTGTCTGCAGTCAGTGGGTTTATTCTTCTCACTTCATTGATATTCGGTGTAGAAGTCTTAGCCTAGAGGGTTTCTCTGTGCCTTACAGGCTTAGTCCCTTATCTCTGAAATAATTTCTGCTGACTAGTTGCATACTTGAGCTCCATCAACTTTATTACAAGCTGAGATAAGTGCAAACTTGCAGTGTTATAAGATAGTACTGCATTTTATTTTTTCTGTTTTATTGTTTCATTGAATATTGTGTTAAAAATAGAACTGCATTTATCTGCTTATTTCTTTGTTCAGTGAAAATTGTGAGCTCTCTCTCTGTGACTGCAGTTAGTGGGTTTATTCCTCTCACATCATTGATATTTGATGTAGAAGTCTTAGCCTAGAGGGTCTCTCTTTGCCTTAAAGTCGTAGTCCCTTATCTCTGAAATTATTTCTGCTGAAGAGTTGCATCAACTTTATTACAAGCTGAGGTAAGTACAAACTTGCAGTGTTATAAGATAGTACTGCATTTTATTTTTTCTGTTTTATTGTTTCATTGAATATTGTGTTAAAATAGTACTGCATTTATCTGCTTATTTATTTGTTCACTGAAATTGTGAGCTTTCTCTGTGTCTGCAGTTAGTGGGTTTATTCTTTTCACTTCGTTGGTATACAGTGTAGACGTCTTAGCCTAGAGGGTTTCTCTGTGCCTTACAGTCTTAGTCCCTTATCTCTGAAATAATTTCTGCTGAATAGTTGCATACTTGAGCTCCATCAACTTTATTACAAGCTGAGATAAATACAAACTTGCAGTGTTATAAGATAGTACTGCATTTTCTTTTTTATTGTTTCATTGAATATTGTGTTAAAAATAGAACTGAATTTATCTGCTTATTTCTTTGTTCACTGAAAATTGTGAGCTCTCTCTGTGTCTGCAGTTAGTGGGTTTATTCTTCTCACATCATTGATATTCGGTGTAGAAGTCTTAGCCTAGAGGGTCTCTCTGTGCCTTAACGTCTTAGTCCCATATCTCTGGAATTATTTCTGCTGATGAGTTGCATACTTGAGCTGCATCAACTTTATTACAAGATGAGATAAGTACAAAGTTACAGTGTTATAAGATAGTACTGCATTTTATTTTTTCTGTTTTATTGTTTCATTGAATATTGTGTTAAAATAGTACTGCATTCATCTGCTTATTTGTTCACTGAAAATGTTGAACTCTCTCTGTGTCTGCAGTTAGTGGGTTTATTCTTCTCACTTCATTGATATTCGGTGTAGAAGTCTTCACCTTGAGGGTTTCTCTGTGCCTTAATGTCTTAGTCCCTTATCTCTGAAATTATTTCTGCTAAATAGTTGCATACTTAAGATGCATCAACTATATTACAAGCTAAGTACAAACTTGCAGTGTTATAAGATTGTACTGAATTTTATTTTTTCTGTTTTATTATTTAATTGAATATTGTTTTAAAATAGTACTGCATTTATCTGATTATTTATTTGTTCACTGAAAATTGTGAGCTCTCTTTCTGTCTGCAGTCAAAGGGTTTTTTCTTCTCACTTCATTGATATTCGATGTAAAAGTATTACCCTAGAGGGTCTCTCGGTGCCTTAGAGTCTTAGTCCCTTATCTGTGAAATAATCTCTGCTGAATAGTTGCATTCTTGAACTCCATCAACTTTATTACAAGCTGAGATAAGTACATACTTGCAGTGTTATAAGATAGTACTGCATTTTATTTGTTCTGTTTTATTGTTTCATTGAATATTGTGTTAAAAATAGTACTGCATTTATCTGCTTATTTATTTGTTCACTGAAAATTGTGAGCTCTCTGTGTCTGCAGTTAGTGGGTTTATTCTTCTCACTTCATTGATATTTGGTGTAGATGTCTTAGCCTAGAGGGTTTCTCTGTGCTTTAAAGTCTTAATCCCTTATCTCTGAAATTATTTATGCTGAATAGTTGCATACGTGAGCTGCAGCATCTTTATTACAAGCTGAGATAAGTACAAACTTACAGTGTTATAAGATATTACGGTATTTTATTTTTTCTGTTTTATTGTTTCATTGAATATTGTGTTAAAAATAGAATTGCATTTATCTACTTATTTCTTTGTTAATTGAAAATTGTGAGCTCTCTCGGTGTCTGCAGTTAGAGGGTTTATTCTTCTCACATCATTGATATTCAGTGTAGAAGACTTAGCCTAGAGGGTTTATCTTTGCCTTAAAGTCTTAGTCCCTTATCTCTGAAATTATTTATGCTGAAGTGTTGTATACTTGAGCTGCATCAACTTTATTACAAGCTGAGATAAGTACAAATTGCAGTGTTATAAGATAGTACTGCATTTTTTTTCTGTTGCATTATTTTATTGAATAATGTGTTAAAATAGTACTGCATTTATCTGCTTATTTATTTGTTCACTGAAAACTGTGAGCTCTCTCTGTGTCTGCAGCTAGTGGGATTATTCTTCTCACTTCATTGATATTCGGTGTAGACGTCTTAGCCTACAGGGTTTTTCTGTGCCTTACAGTCTTAGTCCCTTATCTCTGAAATAAATTCTGCTGAATAGTTGCATACTTGAGCTGCATCATTTTTATTACAATCTGAGATAAGTACAAACTTGCAGTGTTATAAGATAGTACTGCATTTTTTTCTGTTTTATTGTTTCATTGACTATTGTGCTAAAAATAGTACTGCATTTATCTGCTTATTTTTTTGTTCAGTGAAAATTTTGAGCTCTCTGTGTCTGCAGTTAGTAGGTTTATTCTTCTCACTTCATTGATATTCATTGTAGAAGACTTAGCCTAGAGGGTTTCTCTGTACCTTACAGTCTTAGTCCCTTATCCCTGAAATAATCTCTGCTGAATAGTTGCATACTTGAGCTGTATCAACTTTATTACAAACTGAGATAAGTACAAACTTGCAGTGTTATAGGATAGTACTGCATTTAATTTTTTTTATTTCATTGTTTCATTGAATGTTGTGTTAAAAATATTACTGAATGTATCTGCTTTTTTATTAGTTCACTGAAAATGGTGAGCTGTCTCTATGTCTGCATTTCATGAGTTTATTCTTCTCACTTCATTGATATTCGGTGTAGAAGTCTTAGCCTTGAGAGTTTCTCTGTGCCTTACAGTCTTAGTCCCTTATCTCTGAAATTATTTCTCCTGAATAGTTGCATACTTGAGCTGCATCAACTTTATTACAAGCTGAGATAAGTACAAACTTGCAGTATTATAACATAGCACTGCATTTTATTTTTTCTGTTTTATTGTTTCATTGAATATTGTGTTAAAAATAGTACTAAATTTATCTGCTTATTTATTTGTTCACTGAAAATTGTGAGCTCTCTCTGTGTCTGCAGTAAGTGGGATTATTCTTCTCACTTCTTTCATATTCGGTGTAGAAGTCTTAGCCTAGAGAGTTTCTCTGTGCCATAAAGTCTTAGTCCCTTATCTATGAAATTATTTCTGCTGAATAGTTGTATACTTGAGCTGCTTCAACTTTATTACAAGCTGAGATAAGTACAAACTTGCAATGTTATAAGATAGTACTGCATTTTATTTTTTCTGTTTTATTGTTTCATTGAATATTGTGTTAAAAATAGTACTGCATTTATCTGCTTATATATTTGTTCACTGGAAATTGTGAGCTCTCTGTGTCTGCAGCTAGTGGGTTTATGCTTCTCACTTCATTGATATTCGGTGTAGAAGTCTTAGCCTAGAGGGTTTCTCTGTGCCTTTAAGTCTTAGACCCTTATCTCTGAAATTATTTCTGCTGAATAGTTGCATACTTGAGCTGCATCAACTTTATTACAAGCTGAGATAAGTCAAATTTGCAGTGTTATAAGATAGCACTGCATTTTATTTTTTCTGTTTTATTGTTTCATTGAATATTGTGTTAAAAATAGTACTTCATTTATCTGCTTTTTTATCTGTTCACTGAAAATTGTGAGCTCTCGGTGTCTGCTGTCAGTGGGTTTATTCTTCTCACTTCATTGATGTTCAGTGTAGAAGTCTTAGCCTAGAGAGCTTCTCTGTGCCATACAGTCTTAGTCCCTTATCTCTGAAATAATCTTTGCTGAATAGTCACATACGTGAACTGCATCAACTTTATTACAAGCTGACATAAGTACAACTTGCAGTGTTATAAGATAGTACTGCATTTTATTTTTTTCTGTTTTATTGTTTCATTGAATATTGTATTAAAAATATAACTGCATTTATCTGCTTATTTCTTTGTTCACTGAAAATTGTGAGCTCTCTCTGTGTCTGCAGTTAGTGGGTTTTTTCTTCTCACTTCATTGACATTCAGTGTAGAAGTCTTAGACTAGAGGGTTTCTCTGTGCCTTAACGTCTTACTCTCTTATCTCTGAAATTATTTCTGCTGAATAGTTGCATACTTGAGCTGCATCCACTTTATTACATGCTGAGATAACTACAAACTTGCAGTGTTATAAGATAGTACTGCATTTTATTTTTTTTCTGATTTATTGTTTCATTGAATATTGTGTTAAAATAGTACTGCATTAATCTGCTTATTTATTGTTCCCTGAAAATTGTGAGCTCTCTCTGTGTCTGCAGTTAGTGGGTTTATTCTTCTCACTTAATGATATTTGGTGTAGAAGTCTTAACCTAGAGGGTTTATCTGTGCCTTAAAGTCTTAGTCCCATATCTCTAAAATTATTTCTGCTGAATATTTGCATACTTGGTCTGCACCAACTTTATAACAAGCTGAGATAAGTACAAACTTGCAGTGTTGTAAGATAGTACTGCATTTTATTTTTTCTGTTTTATTGTTTCATTGAATATTGTGTTAAAAATAGTACTGCATTTATCTGCTTATATATTTGTTCATTAAAAATTATGAGCTCTCTCTGTGTCTACATTTAATGGGTTTATTCTTCTCACTACATTGATATTCGGTGTAGAAGTCTTAGCCTAGAGGGTTTTTCTGTGCCTTAACATCTTAGTCCCTTATCTCTCAAATTACATCTGCTGAATAGTTGCATACTTGAGCTACTTCAACTTTATTACAAGCTGAGATAAGTACAAACTTGCAATGTTATAAGATAGTACTGCATTTTATTTTTTCTGTTTTATTGTTTCATTGAATATTGTGTTAAAAACAGTATTGCATTTATCTGCTTATTTATTTGTTCACTGAAAATTGTGAGCTCACTCTGTGCCTGCAGTTTGTGGGTTTATTCTTCTCACTTCATTGATATCCAGTCTAGAAGTCTTAGCCTAGAGGGTTTCTCTGTGCCTTAAAGTCTTAGTCCCTTATCTCTGAAATTATTTCTGCTGAATAGTTGCATACTTGAGCTACTTCAACTTTATTACAAGCTGAGATAAGTACAAACTTGCAATGTTATAAGATAGTACTGCATTTTATTTTTTCTGTTTTATTGTTTCATTGAATATTGTGTTAAAAATAGTACTTAATTTATCTGCTTTTTTATTTGTTCACCGGAAATTGTGAGCTCTCTTTGTGTCTGCTGTCAGTGGGTTTATTCTTCTCACTTCATTGATGTTCAGTGAAAAAGTCTTAGCCTAGAGGGTTTCTCTGTGCCTTACAGTCTTAGTCCCGTATCTCTGAAATAATCTTTGCTGAATAGTTGCATACTTGAGCTGCATTAACTTTATTACAAGCTGACATAAGTGCAAAGTTCCAGTGTTATAAGATAGTACTGCATTTTATTTTTTCTGTTTTATTGTTTCATTGAATATTGTGTTAAAAATAGAACTGCATTTATCTGCTTATTTATTTGTTCACTGAAAATTGTGAGCTCTCTCTCTTTCTGCAGTTAGTGGGGTTTTTTCTTCTCACTTCATTGACATTCAGTGTAGAAGTCTTAGCCTAGAGGGTTTCTCTGTGCCTTAAAGATTTGCTCTCTTATCTCTGAAATTATTTCTGCTGAATAGTTGCATACTTGAGCTGCATCAACTTCATTACAAGCTGAGATAACTACAAACTTGCAGTGTTATAAGATAGTACTGCATTTTATTTTTTCCGATTTATTGTTTCATTGAATATTGTGTTAAAAATGTGACTGCATTTATCTGCTTATTTATTGTTCACTGAAAATTGTGAGCTGTCTCTGTGTCTGCAGTTAGTGTGTTTATCTTCTCACTTAATGATATTCGGTGTAGAAGTCTTAACCTAGAGGGTTTCTCTGTGCCTTAAAGTCTTAGTCCCTTATCTCTAAAATTATTTCTGCTAAATATTTGCATACTTGGGCTGCACCAACTTTATAACAAGCTGAGATAAGTACAAACGTGCAGTGTTATAAGATAGTACTTGTCAGAAGAAAAAAATTCAAGTGAGTCACATCTGCCTCAGGTGATGAAAAACTTCTTTATTTGCAGCTAACCAGATTACAGCAGCATGTTGGCCAAGATGATCTCAATCTGATCAGCTTGTTCACTGACATCAACTTTTATACTTTCCTGTTACTAGCCAAAAATAGCTTTTGTTACATTTCTGACAGTTGGCTATGAAAAACATCTAGGATCACAATTTACCTCAGAAAAAAATGCTTTACCTCAAAACCACAGCTAGTGTAGAATGTTTACCTCAAAACCACAGTTAGTACAGAATGTTCAAAAAGGTACAGCATACTTAGTTCAACAGTGGTAGCTGGAATTTTCCACAGCCTGCCTCAGTAAATTAACTCTTATTCAGCCGTGCGTCCTTTTACCAAACTTTCATTTAACTGCAATTAGCTTTATTTATTCAGAAGTATAGAAAACAGATGTTATTCAAGTTCATAAGCAAACTACATTTATCATAGGTAAAGCCCATCTTTAATAAACATGGTTCAATGACCTTTTCTTACCAACACTTCAGCAAATAGCATATTCATATTGCTAGATGGGAGAAAGAGACAAATAACAGTATGTTTTAAAACTTTTTCTCTTAACATTTCCCCCCTCAAAACACTTTTATTTGTCTTTTTATTTCAGCAATATATGGTAAAAACTAAGTTTTTCTTTGCATACATTACTTCATTTGCAAGACAAACTTTTAAACTTCAAAACATTTGCAAAAGTCACATTTCAATGTATTCATTTTCACCAGTCTGTTGCAACTGCTGGTACGTCATCTTCATAAGAGCAGTATCAACCAGTCTTTGTAGAAGACCTCTGATACAGGGTATACAACAGCAACCACATACCACCATGATAGCCACAGCTACTCCGACGGACACCAGGACACCACTTCTGCTTTATTTCAGGTTCTCTTACGAAATTGCTTGCTGGAACTGGGAAAATGTAGAATGGCAGAATTAACTTTGCAAGTGCACAAGTTCCCTTCCAGGGAATCGTAAGCCTTGATCTGCGTTTGTTGTCTCCACATAACCACCATACGTCTGCTAAACTATGAGTTTGGTTCTCCAGAAATGGATTCTCATTGCCATTCACAGTAACATTGCAATAGTTCTGTCCCATATTGCCATAATTCTTTCCTGTGCCATCTCTGGAAATGCATATATATGAACCTGGACAGGAAATCGCTGTAGGCGGCTTCTCAACTTTGCTTATGACTGGAAAACGCTGAGTTTCATTTTTGCATTCATCTTCAGTTTTGTTGAAGAATAACTTTAACAGACATGTCAGATTACCTTCAGCTTGCATCAATGGGACTGTCGCTAATTGCTGTTTACCTTCAGCACAAGAAACACAGTTCTCACTATGTACTTCTCAGGTACTATATCTAACCCAAGACAACCATTCATTGTGGTGTACGAATCCCGTCTCGAGTAACAATTGTTCTTCTTCTGTGAAGGCAAAATCTGCTTTACTTGTAGCATTTTTAAGGCTTTGTACTTTAAGTTGGAGGGTCCCCAAAGGGTCAGTTCCAATTGGAAGAGACACTCCGATTCCATAAACTCCTGAATCACTTTCTTGTGGTGACACAATGGCTATAGTAATTACTTTGGTACCTTGGAAATGCGCAATTTTTATTCTTTGTTGCCTGCTTTTATCTTTCTCTGGTATCACTGCACCACTTGTTTCCCATCCATTCACATCTGTTGACCACCAAACATTTGACCAGGATGTACAGTCTCTATTGCACAAGTATTTTGCACGAGTCAAGAAATCATTATTGTTCCATTTAGAACAGTCCAAAATTCCTTCACAAAGTTTTACCTTGAACACAGTAGTAACACCTGTTTGTGCTTGCAGCACCACCATTCCTTTTTCTCTCACAACTGTTCCTTCTTGTATGGACATATTTACTTTCACCACTAAAATCATCATCAAGTACCAGTTGAACATGGCCATCCTTCCTTTGTAGTCAGACTTTGCGTTCAGGGGTCCGATGGAGTCTGACCAACATCAGTGGCAGAAGGAAAAGTCTTAAGTTTTTTACAGTGGGTGATATGAATCCACAAAGTCCTCTCTGCGATCTTTACAGCCGTAGATGTCGAGATAAGTACTTGATATGGGCCTTCCCACCTGGGGGATGACCAGTTCTTTCTCTTCACAATTCGGATCCACACCCAGTCCCTGGGTGCCACGCTTAACAAGGTTTCACTTCTGGAATCTGCAAAGGAGTCATTGGTTACAAGAGACTTGACATTTAGTAGCTTCTTCATATAATCTGCCAGATCCTCACCCCCCTCACGTTCCGCTGGCAACAATCCTTGCCACTGCAGGACGTAATATGGTCTCTCAAACAAAAGTTCAAATGGTGTAAGTCCTTTGTAGGAGGGTGAGATTCGCATGTACAGGAGTGCCAATGGAAGGCACGCAATCCATGATCTATGTGTTTCTGCCATCAGTTTGCGGAGTTTACTCTTCAGGACACCATTGTGTCTCTCCACCAGTCCAGCTGACTGCGGATGGTAAGCACAATGGTGTTTGAGATCAATTTGAAACACTTGACCCAACTTCTGCACAATCTGGTTTACAAAATGAGACCCATTATCACTATAAATGCGCCTTGGAAGGCCAAATTGGGGAATTATTTCTGTTGTCAAAAGCTTTGCTACTGTGTGTGCATCAGGATGTTTTACTGGAAAAGCTTCTACCCACTTAGAAAAAGCATCAATTATAACTAGACAGAACCTTTTTCCCTCTGAAGGTGTCAACTCAATAAAGTCCATACAGAGTGTGTGGAATGGATATGGAGGGATAGGGAATGCCTGCTGAGATTTTTTAACTCCCCCCTGAGCATGATACTTTGCACATAATACACAAGATAAACAGAATTGCTTTGCATAAGTTGAAAATCCTTTACACCAAAACACCTTAGACACTATTTGAACCATTGTCAGTACTCCTACATGGGCAGGTCCATGGCTAACCAATGCAGCATACCTAAAAAGGTTTGAGGGTAATACCATTTTGCCATCTGATGCCCTATACAACCCATCCTGTTGAGTGATACCATATTTCACCCAACGACATTTTTCTTTCTGTGTTGTCAATGTTTGCATTACTTTTAGTGTCTCTAAGTCTAAGAGGTGTCCGGGCTCTAAATCATTGTCATGTAAAAGCAAATCATTTTCTTGAGCTGCCTTTTTTGCAGCCATATCAGCAAAAGCATTTCCCCTGGAGACAAGATCTTTTTTGTTAGTATGTGCGGAACATTTACATATCGCTATCTGAAGTGGTAATTGCACTGCATCTACCAACTGTAAAATTAAATCTCTGTGATTTATTGGTTTGCCTGTCACAGTAACCATTCCCCTATTCTTCCATTGTTGAGTGAAAACATGTACAGTAGAGAAAGCATATTGACTATCTGTATAAATTGTCACTTTCTTACCCTCCCCTAAGGTACAAGCTCGAGTCAAAGCCACTAACTCAGCTGCTTGTGCAGAATAAATGTTTGATAATCCTTTTGCTTCTAAAACTTCAGTTTCTGTGGTGACAGCATACCCTACTAGTGTTCTTCCTACAGTGTCCTTCTTTGCTGATCCGTCTACAAACAAAACAAGATCAGAATCTACCAACGGAATATCCGTTAAATCTGGTCGGGGAAGTACTTTGTCATGAATGCTCTCTAAACAAACGTGTGGAGTACCTTCTTCTGGAGTCGGCAAAAGTGTCACCGGGTTAAGAGTAGTACATCTTTCTATGGTCATATGTGGCTGTCTCAGTAGCACTGTCATACACGACAAATGTCGACTAGGAGATAGAAAGGTTATCTTATCTTGCAAAAGTATAGTAGTTACTGAATGTGGAACTCGCAATTTTAATGGGTGAAACAAAACTAATGATGCTGAGGCTTGCACTGCCATGGCGGCTGCCACTACAGCTTGAACACAATGCGGCAATGCCCTTGCAACAGGATCTAATCTGGAGGAATAAAAAGCTATCGGTCTCTGTTTATCCCCATGTACTTGTACCAGAACTGAGGTCATATATCCTCCCTTACAATCAACCATTTGTACAAACTGCTTAGAATAGTTCGGAAAACCCAAAACAGAGGATCCTGCTATCAATTGCTTAATTCTATTAAATGCTTGTATTGCCTTATCTGTCCACTGTATATTACTTTTATCTGCCACGGGAGTGTCATAGATCAGTGCGGTCAATGGCCCTACTTCTTCAGCATAATTAGGAATCCAACTTCTACAAAAATTAGTCACACCTAAAAACGACATCATCTCCTGCTTAGTCGTAGGCATAAGTGCTTCAAGAATTGCTTGTTTTCTTTTATTTTCCAATTGTCTACCTTCCTGCAAAATTAAATAACCCAAGTACTTTACTTGTGCTTTCCACAATTGTAACTTCTCTTTATTTACTTTATGTCCTTGCTCAGCTAAAAAACTAAGAAGGGCTAGGGTATCCCTTTTGCAACTTTCCTGCATGGGTGAGGCCAACAAAATATCATCTACATACAACAGAACCTGGCTTCCCTCTGAGGGAACAAACTGAGCTAAATTTGCAGCCATTTCTTGTGTGAATATTGTTGGACTCTCACAATAACCCTGTGGCAATCTGGTGTATGTGTATCTTTTACCTTGGAAAGTGAATGCAAACCAAAATCTACTCTCCTTGTGTAGTGGTATGGAGAAAAAGGCATTGCTTATATCTATGACAGAAAAATATCTGTGCTGAGGTAGTAAATCATTAAGTAATGTATAGGGGTCAGGGACCACCAGTGCTCTTGGGATCACAGCTGAATTAACTGCTTGTAAACCCTGAACCAACCTCCATGACCCATCCGGTTTCTTTACAGGAAACAACAGAGTATTGCAGGGTGAATCTGGGCATTCAACAAGAATTCCTACCTGTTTTAGCTGTTCAATAACTGGTTTAATTCCTTCCTCTGCTTGCTTACTTAGTGGATATTGGTGCTTACGAGGTCTAAAACCTGACTTTGCAGTTATACAAACTTCACCTGCTGTTTTCATTAATCCTACATCTCCTTTACCTTTTGACCATAAATCTACAGGCAAGGCACTTAATGCACTATCTTCCTCTTGAGTTAGGAGGATTTGTCATGCCATTTCTGTTTTGTCATCCCTGAGGTGCACACTCGGTCGTGCCCAAGTCACCCAATTTAATCTTTGTACCTGGATCTGTTGATCTTTCAACTGACTTTCAGACATTGTGTTCCAAATCGTTACCTTTTTCGCCAAATCTACCCAATGTGTCCCCACTGCTTTAGTAACTGAGATATGTGGGCTATAACTTGAGCGATATAAAGAACTCGTTTCCTTAGTCAAAGTACAGGTTACTACTGTATTACCTTGCGTATCCCAAAACATATCATTCAAAATTTTGCTTGCACACTTGTGCTTAAAGAATTCTTTTTCAAATTCTTTATCCAGACCAGGGGCCTTATAGAACATTGTACAATGTAAGTGCGCCACAACCTGCGGTGACCCGCTCCTAGATTTACTTAGAGCTAGATTGATCAACTCTGTACCAACCCTCCCTGGGCCGTCTGAAATCAAGTCTAGGCTATACCAGTAAAACAAGTCTTGTACTCCCTGTACTACTAAGCCATCCGCTAACCTTTTTACCTCGATACCTTTAGGTGTGGGAATTGCTGCTATTCCAAACACATGCATCAAATCTCTTCCTAGCAAATTAACTGGACAAACTTTTGATATAATTACCCTACACCTAACAGTTTGGTTTGTTTGCAGATCTGTGAACAGTAGAGGATGAGACAGTGGTTCCTTATAAATTTTCCCGTTTGCCGCTTTTACAAGGACAAACTCATCTGTTTCGCAGTTCAGAGGCAGAACTGCTGGACCCAAAAGTGTACGCGATGCACCTGAATCACATAAAAACTCCACTTTTTGTCCCTCAACCAAAAAGTCTATCATGGGTTTCTGATCTAGATGCATAGCAATACCCAAATTTGCCAGGTTTATGACTTCACAGTCACAATCCCGCCCTTCCATTAGAGTGTTCTGACATTCATCGTAGAGAGTGTCTGCCTCTTCATTATCCCCATAATGAAGATGGTGCCTTTCTTTACTATCATATAGTCATGTGGAGCCCTTGTTCATAAGCTGTGGGGGATGTTGCCACTCTTCACAGTCGGCAGTGAAATACCCACGTCTACCTCATTTAAAACATTCACCACGTTTTAACCTTTCCCTATAGGCTGAATGTCCACCCTGTTCATTTAATGTGTCCCATTGCGGGCCCCCATGTTTTTTTATGCCACCATGGCGCCCTTGCCCCCTTTGGTCCTGTACTAGGAATATCCCACCATCATCCCCTACTGCCAGCACTTGTACTTTCTTTTTCTTTTTTAGATTAAAATGTTGCTCAGCATGCCGTGCATATTCAAACAAAGGCTGCAGTCTACATGTTCTGTGATCTACCATATGCTTAGTTATAAAACTACTTATTGGAGCCCTACAACCCTTAAGAAAAGCATTTTTCAATTGCTGTTCATATGGACTATCATTGGTCTGATCCTGCGGAATCATCATTCCACAATGGTTATTGAACACTTCTGTCAATCTTACAATATAGTGATCTACAGATTCATCATAATTTTGAATGCACTGATTTATTACTGTCCAATCTGCTCTTGGATGCCACTCATCAGAAATTTTCTTTAACAGATCAGTGACTTGTGTGTCTAACACCCCAGAATTATGCTTTAATGTAGTGCCGTCATCTGCCTTACATGTCCAAGTGCCACAAACTAAGTGCCAATCTGGAACTAAGATGTGTCGCACTACTTGTTCTACTTCTAAACCATTTAGATGATAACTTAAACGCATACCAACTATGTCCTCAGAAAACTTTTGAAAATTAACCTTGGGATGAGGAATACCATCCGTAGCTCGTTTCATATCCTCTCTAGCCCAGGGACGATAAACTAAAATAGTTGGTTCTTGTCAAACATCTCCTGCTTGTGGATTTGCAACTTGTATTAAGGGAAGAGCTTCTGAATGGTCAGAAAGTTTAATAACCCAATGTCCTTGCCCTGCTGGTCCTGACCTTAACTGCATAGGTTGGTCTACCTGTTGCAAAACAACCTTAGGTACTACGGGAATTTGTCGGTAAATTGGAGGGGTCACAACATTTCCTTGAGCAGCTAATAACCCACCCTGCTGTACAGATCCCACATCTTCAGACTGATATTGAGGAGGTTCCCCCGGTATGGCAGCAGCAATTTCACCATACGGTGGGGCGGTTGCCTGCCTTTGTACTGCACAAACTGTATGCTCATCCTCCTTATCTAAAAATAAAGCTACTTTTCCACTTGGCACCAGTGATCCCTTTTGATTTATTTTCTCTTTTTCCTGACACTGTTTTTCTTTTAATAGCTCGTTTATTTGCTTCTTCTAACCATTTTTGTGCTTGGGGAAATCCCAATTGTCTCTGCTTTTTAGTTCTAGTTCCTGCATCTCTTTTCAAATCTCTAACCAGTGTTACACAGGCATTCTTATTTAGTGTACCATCAAAATCATATTTCAACTTCCACTTCTTCAAAAATTTTACATTATTTTTGTTTAAACTTTTCATATACTTAGCATCAACATTTAAACAGGCATCACTCTCACACTTGCAGCAACTTGAACCCATGTTTTCCTAGATTTCTTATTTTAGGACTGTATATTTTAGGACTGCATCAAAATTATTTTTACTGGGCTTATTACAAAATGGGGCTATCTTAATGGGGATCCTAACAAAATAATAGGTAATCCTAACAAAAATAACAAGTAATCCTAACAAAATAATCTTAACAATTATTCCTACCCACCCTTAACTAAAAATAAAACCCCTGTCGACAAGGTTAAATTAAATTAAAAGAAAATTGTTTTTCATCCTACCTGAACCAGATGAGACTCCGTTTCCCCTTTTGGTTCGGAAACCGTCCCTCAGATAGGGATCAGAGAGCGGCCGGCCTCTTTCCAATGACAAATCAGTCGGAGGGCTTTCCGTCGAGGGAATCTTAAGATGAGAAACCCTCACCTGCGCAGGTTTTTCGGTCTCTCTGTCGGTCTGATCTGTATCTTCGTAGAGGAAAAAATTCAAGTGAGTCACATCTGCCTCAGGTGATGAAAAACTTCTTTATTTGCAGCTAACCAGATTACAGCAGCATGTTGGCCAAGATGATCTCAAGATAAACCAAAGCCAGAAACAACGAACAAACCAAATAATCCAATATCAGAGCCTGGAAGCAGGACCAGCAGCCAGTAGTTGTAGAAAATAGGTTCCTTTATTTTTACGAACTGTCACAGCAAATAAAACAAGCGCTTTCATAGCACTTTTATAGAATGCTCCTGCAGAATAATTTTATCTTTTTCAATGGGGAATTGTTCAGACAATGTAGAGGTATAGCTATGGGTGCCTCCTGTGCTACCTTCTATGCCAATGTGGTGTTACACAGATGGGAGCACAGATACGTTTTTGTACCACCTTGGGAACAACATATACTCCTTTATAGGAGATACCTGGATGACATCTGTATCCTCTGGAAAGGTACAGAGTGTGAACTGGCAGGATTTTTGTGTTATATTAACTCAACCACCACCTTCCTCCGGTTCACACACTCGGTTAGCAAGCATGAGTTACATTACCTTGATGTCACTCTCTACAAGGAGTACAATAACAGTACCTTTCAATCCAAGTTATATCGTAAACCCACTTTCTCAAACTCGTTTCTCCATTTTGAAAGTGCACACCCTGTTTATCAAAAAAAGGGAATTGTCAAAGGACAACTCATTAGAGCTTGCAGAATGTGCAGTACTCTTGAGGATTACGAGAGGGAGGTGGAAGTGCTACGCACTCTATTTTTGGAAAGAGGTTACCCGTTAGATCTTTTTACCACTTTGGTTAGGGAAGTTAATGCCAAGAGAGATACTATTTACTCACCCATTTTAGGCAAAGGAACACAAATGTCTTCAACATTAGCACCCAACACCACCAAGATGTCCGAGAATAGTTTCATTTACACTAATTCCAGTGAGATAGAAGAAGTCGTATTCAAATATTGGCCTGTTCTCTCTTTTGCCACCTAAACCAATGTTTGTAAGAAAAAGGGGAGTTAATTTTAAAGAACTATTTGAGAAGAAAACAAAGGCCCAAAATAATAATAAAAATAAAAATAAAGTAAAGCAGCCTCGTGGAGGGACATATAAGTGTGGTGCATGTGCTCAATGCCATGCATTAATCAATGGCACATCACTATTTATTCCATCTAGGAAGATCAAGATTGAGCCCCAAGGCCATTACACATGTGGTACTAAGGGGGTGATATATCTTGGGTTCTGCACCACATGTGTTAGTTTCTATGTAGGTAAGACAGAAAGGGAACTCCGTAAGCGAGTTTATGAGCATTTCTATGACATTGGCAAGCATAAAGAATCCAATGCCTTCTATAAGCATTCTCTCACCTGCCCTAACATTAATTTAAAATTTATGGTCCTTGAACAGGTTGGCCAAGATGTTAGGGGTGAGGACTGGGAATCGACCCTAGAGTACAGAGAACTTATCTGGCAATTGAGGCTGGATGCAGGGAGATCTCCAGGGTTAAATGGTACAATTAGTATTAAACCAGTCTTGAAATTAAAGAGGGCAAGATTGTAGGCCCCCCTTCTGATGTCCATTATGGTCTTTCGATGATGGGTTCAATATAAATGTCACTTTAACATTTAAAACATAGTTGTTCACATTAGAAGTATTTATTTACTGTCTATGGGTCCAGTATTATTTTTAAATTATTTTCAAATTATATCTATGATAGGTAACATATTGTTAAGCGCAAAATATATGGCTCAATATTATTTATTATAGTTGTCTGGTGATGATTGGTTTACCTGGTTTATCTTTTTTAGTATAAAACTGGCTGAGGAATTTTATAAATTTTCATGACAACTACTTAAAGCATTTAATTATATTTTAATTGTCAATAGAACTATTGTGATATCTTATCTGTATGTTGAACACGATTTTAATATTTTAAACAACCAGAATTATTTTGATGTTTCACCTTTAAATCACGACAAGTTTTTTTATATATTAGAATGCAGTGGTACTTTAAATATCAATTAGTAAAAAAGGTTGGGTATTTTTAGGCACGGCTGCAAAGTATATAAGATACTTTTTTTAATTGAAAGCCATTACTTGATAAAGCTCTGGATTTCCTGAGTGAAAGCGCTTGTTTTATTTGCTGTGACAGTTCGTAAAAATAAAGGAACCTATTTTCTACAACTACTGGCTGCTGGTCCTGCTTCCAGGCTTTGATATCAAGATGATCTCAATCTGATCAGCTTGTTTACTGACATCAACTTTTATACTTTCCTGTTACTAGCCAAAATAGCTTTTGTTACATTTCTGACAGTTGACAGTTGGCTATGAAAAACATCTAGGATCACAATTTACCTCAGAAAAGAATGCTTTACCTCAAAACCACAGCTAGTGTAGAATGTTTACCACAAAACCACAGTTAGTACAGAATGTTCAAAAAGGTACAGCATACTTAATTCAACAGTGGTAGCTGGAATTTTCCACAGCCTGCCTCAGTAAATTAACTCTTATTCAGCCGTGCATCCTTTTACCAAGCTTTCATTTAACTGCAATTAGCTTTCTTTATTCAGAAGTATAGAAAACAGATGTTATTCAAGTTCATAAGCAAACTACATCTATCATAGGTAAAGCCCATCTTTAATAAACATGGTTCAATGACCTTTTCTTACCAACACTTCAGCAAATAGCATATTCATTTTGCTAGATGGGAGAAAGAGACAAATAACAGTATGTTGTAAAACTTTTTCTCTTAACAGTACTGCATTTTATTTTTTCTGTTTTATTGTTTCATTGAATATTGTGTTAAAAATAGTATTGCATTTATCTGCTTATACATTTGTTCACTAAAAATTGTGAGCTCTCTCACTGTCTGCAGTTAATGGGTTTATTCTTCTCACTACATTGATATTCAGTGTATAAGCCTTCACCTAGGGGGTTTCTCTGTGCCATGAAGTCTTTGTCCCTTATCTCTGAAATTATTCTTGCTGAATAGTTGCATACTTGAGCTGCATCAACTTTTTTACAAGCTAAGTACAAACTTGCAGTGTTATAAGATAGAACTACATTTTCTGTTTTCTGTTTTATAGTTTCATTGAATATTTTGTTAAAAATACTACTGCATTTATCTGCTTATTTATTTATTCACTGAAAACTGTGAGTTGTCCCTGTGTCTGTAGTTAGTGGGTTTATTCTTCTCACTTCATTGATATTTAGTGTAGAAGTCTAAACCTAGAGGGTTTCTCAGTGCCTTAAAGTCTTAGTCCCTTATCTCTGAAATTATTTCTGCTGAATAGTCGCATACATGAGCTCCATCAACTTTATTACAAGCTAAGATATGTCAAATTTGCAGTGTTATAAGATAGCACATTTTATTTTTTCTGTTTTATTGTTTCATTGAATATTGTGTTAAAAATAGTACTTCATTTATCTGATTTTTTTTATTTGTTCACTGAAAATTGTGAGCTCTCTCTATGTCTGCAGCTTGTGGGTTTATTCTTCTTACTTCATTGATATTCGGTGTAAGAGTCTTAGCCTAGAGGGTTTATCTGTGTCTTAAAGTGTTAGTCCCTTATCTCTGAACATATTTCTGCTGAATAGTTGCATACTTCAGCTGCATCAACTTTATTACAAGCTGAGATAAGTACAACCTTGCAGTGTTATAAGTTAGTAGTGCATTTCATTTTTTCTGTTTTATTGTTTCAATAAATATTGTGTTTAAATAGTACTGCATTTATCTGCTTATTTATTTGTTCACTGAAAATTGTGAGCTCACTCTGTGTCTGCAGTTTGTGGGTTTATTCTTCTCACTTCATTGATATTCATTGTAGAAGTCTTAGCCTAGAGGGTTTCTCTGTGCCTTAAAGTCGTAGTCCATTATCTCTTAAACTATTTCTTCTGAACCGTTGCATACTTGAGCTGCATCAACTTTATTACAAGCTGCGATAAGTACAAACTTGCAATGTTATAAGATAGTACTGCATTTTATTTTTTCTGTTTTATTGTTTCATTGAATATTGTGTTAAAATAATACTGCATTTATCTGCTTATTTATTTGTTCACTGAAAATTGTGAGCTCTCTCTGTGTCTGCATTTAGTGGGTTTATTATTCTCACTTCATTGATATTCGGTGTAGTAGTCTTAGCCTAGAGGGTTTCTCTCTGCCTTAAAGTCTTAGTCCCTTATCTCTGAATTTATTTCTGCTGAATAGTTGCATGCTTGAGCTGATCAACTTTATTACAAGCTGAAATAGGTACAAACTTGCAGTGTTATAAGATAGTACTGCATTTTATTTTTTTCTGTTTTATTGTTTCATTGAATATTGTGTTAAAATAGTACTGCATTTATCTGCTTATTTATTTGTTCACTGAAAATTCTGAGCTCTCTCTGTGTTTGCAGTTAGTGGGTTTATTCTTCTCACTTCATTGATATTCCGTGTAGAAGTCTTAACCTAGAGGGTTTCTCTCTGCCTTAAAGTCTTAGTCCCTTATCTCTGAAATTATTTCTGCTGAATAGTTGCATACTTGAGCTGCATCAACTTTATTATAAGCTGAGATAAGTACAACCTTTCAGTGTTATAAGGTAGTACTGCATTTCATTTTTTTCTGTTTTATTGTTTCATAGACTATTGTGTTAAAAATAGTACTGCATTTATCTGCTTATTTATTTGTTCACTGAAAATTGTGAGCTCACTCTGTGCCTGCAGTTTGTGGGTTTATTCTTCTCACTTCATTGATATTTGGTGTAGAAGTCTTAGCCTAGTGGGTTTCTCTGTGCCTTAAAGTCTTAGTCCCTTATCTCTGAAATTATTTCTGCTGAATAGTTGCATACTTGAGCTGTATCAACTTTATTACAAGCTAAGTACAAACTTGCAGTGTTATATAAGATAGAACTGCATTTTATTTTTTTCTGTTTTATTGTTTCATTGAATATTGTGTTAAAATAGTACTGAATTTATCTGCTTATTTTTTTGTTCACTGAAAATTGTGAGCTCTCTCTGTGTCTGCATTTAGTGGGTTTATTCTTCTCACTCCTTTTATATTCGGTGTAGAAGTCTTAGCCTAGAGGGTTCATCTGTGCCTTTTAGTCTTAGTCCCTTATCTCTGAAATTATTTCTGCTGAATTGCATCCTTGAGCTGCATCAACCTTATTACAATCTGAGATAAGTACAAACTTGCAGTGTTATAAGATAGTACTGCATTTCATTTTTTCTGTTTTATTGTTTCATTCAATATTGTGTTAAAAATAGTATTGCATTTGTCTGCTTATTTATTTGTTCACTGAAAATTGTGAGCTCTCTCTGTCTGCAGTTAGTGGGTTTATTCTTCTCTCTTCATTAATATTCGGTGTAGAAGGCTTAGCCTAGAGGGTTTCTCTATGCCTTAAAGTCTTAGTCCCTTATCTCTGAAATTATTTATGTTGAATACTTGCATACTTGAGCTGCATCACAATTATTACAAGCTGAGATAGGATGGAGTGGGTGGAGAAGAGTGTCAGGAGTGATTTGTGACAGACGAGTACCAGTAAGAGTGAAAGGGAACGTCTACAAGAGGGTAGTGAGACCAGCTATGTTATATGGGTTGGAGACAGTGGCATTGACAAAAAGGCAGGAGTCAGAACTTGACGTGGCAGAGTTGAAGATGTTAAGATTTGCACTGGGTGTGACGAGGATGGACAGGATTAGGAATAAGTATATTTGAGAGTCAGCCCAGGTTGGAAGGTTTGGAGAAAAAGCCAGAGAGGCAAGATTATGTTGGTTTGGACAAGTGCTGAGGAGGGTTGCAGAATATATTGGTAAAAAGATGCTAAGGATGAAGCTGCCAGGTAACAGGAAAAGAGGAAGGCCTAAGATAAGGTTTATGGATGTGGTGAGAGAGGACATGCAGGTGGTTGGTGTGACAGAGCAAGATGCAGAGGACAGGGAGAAATGGAAACAGTTGATCTGCTGTGGCGACCCCTAACGGGAGCAGCCAAAAGAAGAAGAAGAAGTACAAACTTGCAGTGTTATAATATTGCACTGTATTTTATTTTTTATGTTTTATTGTTTCATTGAATATTGTGTTAAAAATAGTACTGCATTTATCTGTTTATTTATTTGTTCACTAAATATTGTGAGCTTTCTATGTGTCTGCAGTTAGTGCGTTTATTTTTGTCACTTCATTGATATTCGGTGTAGAAGTCTTAGCTTAGAGGGTCTCTCTGTGCCTTACAGTCTTAGTCCCTTATCTCTGAATTTTTTTCTGCTGAAGAGTTGCATATTTGAGCTGCGTAAACTTTTTTACAAGCTGAGATAAGTACAAACTTGCAGTTTTATAAGATAGTACTGCATTTTATTTTTTCTGTTTTATTGTTTCATTGAATATTGTGATAAAAATAGAACTGCATTTATCTACTTATTCCTTTCTTCACTGAAAATTGTGAGCTCTCTCTGTGTCTGCAGTTAGTAGGTTTATTCTTCTCACATCATTGATATTCAGTGTAGAAGTCTTAGCCTAGACGGTCTCCCTGTGCCTTAAAGTCTTAGTCCCTTATCTCTGAAATTATTTCTGCTGAAGAGTTGCATACTTCAGCTGCGCTGAGATAAGTACAAACTTGCAGTGTTATAAGATAGTACTGCATTTTTTTTTCTGTTTTATTGTTTTATTGAATATTGTGTCAAAATACTACTGCATTTATCTGCTTATTTATTTGTTCACTGAAAATTGTGAGCTCTCTCTGTGTCTGCAGTTAGTGGGTTTATTCTTCTCACATCATTGATATTCGGTGTAGAAGTCTTAGCCTAGAGGGTTTCTCTGTGCCTTACAGTCTTAGTCCCTTACCTCTGAAATTATTTCTGCTCAATAATTGCATACTTGAGCTGCATCAACTTTATTACAAGCTGAGATAAGTCAAATTTGCAATGTTATAAGATAGCACTACATTTTATTTTTTCGGTTTTATTGTTTCATTGAATATTGTGTTAAAATAGTACTTTGTTTATCTGCTTTTTTATTTGTTCACTGAAAATTGTGAGCTGTCTTTGTGTCTGCTGTCAGTGGGTTTATTCTTCTCACGTCATTGATATTCGGTGTAGAAGTCTTAGCCTAGAGGGTTTCTCTGTGCCTTAAAGTCTTAGTCCCTTATCTCTGAAATTATTTCTGCTGAATAGTTGCATTCTTGAGCTCCATCAACTTTATTACAAGCTGAGATAAGTACAAACTTGCAGTGTTATAAGATAGTACTGCATTTTATTTTTTTATGTTATTGTTTCATTGAATATTGTGATAAAAATAGAACTGCATTTATCTACTTATTCCTTTGTTCACTGAAAATTGTGAGCTCTCTCTGTGTCTGCAGTTAGTGAGTTTATTCTTCTCACATCATTGATATTCAATATAGAAGTCTTAGCCTAGACGGTCTCCGTGTGCCTTAAAGTCTTAGTCCCTTATCTCTGAAATTATTTCTGCTGAAGAGTTGCATACTTGAGCTGCATCAATTGTCTTACAAGCTGAGATAAGTACAAACGTGCAGTGTTATAAGATAGTCTGCATTTTATTTTTTCTGTTTTATTGTTTCATTGAATATTGTGTCAAAATACTACTGCATTTATCTGCTTATGTATTTGTTCACTGGAAATTGTGAGCTCTCTCTGTGTCTGCAGTTAGTGGGTTTATTCTTCTCACATCATTGATATTCGGTGTAGAAGTCTTAGCCTAGAGGGTGTCCCTGTGCCTTAAAGTCTTAGTCCCTTATCTCAGAAATTATTTCTGCGGAAGAGTTGCATACTTGAGCTGCATCAACTTTATTACAAGCTGAGATAAGTACAAACTTGCAGTGTTATAAGATAGTACTGCATTTTATTTTTTTCTGTTTTATTGTTTCTTTGAATATTGTTAAAAATAGTACTGCATTTATCTGCTTATATATTTGTTCACTGAAAATGGTGAGCTGTCTCTATGTCTGCATTTTGTGAGTTTATTCTTCTCACTTTATTGATATTCGGTGTAGAAGTCTTAGCCTTGAGGGCTTCTCTGTGGCTTAAAGTCTTTGTCCCTTATCTCTGAAATTATTTCTCTTGAATAGTTGCATACTTGAGCTGCATCAACATTATTAGAAGCTGAGATAAGTACAAACTTGCAGTGTTATAAGATAGTACTGCATTTTATGTATTCTGTTTTATTGTTTCATTGAATATTGTGTTAAAAATAGTACTGCATTTATCTGCTTATTTATTTGTTCACTGAAAATTGTGAGCTCTCTCTGTGTCTGCAGTTAGTGTGTTCATTCTTCTCACTTCATTGATATTCGGTGCAGAAGTCTTGGCCTAGAGGGTTTCTCTTGCCTTAAAGTCTTAGTCCCTTCTCTCTGAAATTATTTTTGCTGAATAGTTGCATACTTGAGCTGCATAAACTTTATTTCAAGCTGAGATAAGTACAAACTTGCAGTGTTATAAGATAGTACTGCATTTTTATTTATTCTGTTTTATTGTTTCATTGAATATTGTGTTAAAATAATACTGCATTTATCTGCTTATTTATTTGTTCACTGAAAATTGTGAGTGCTCTCTGTGTCTGCTGTTTTCCCTCCCACCCTCCTTGTTCTTGTTGTGGTATTAATCTTGCTGGCTTTGTAATTGACTGCCCCTCCTGTACATTTCTGTTTGAACACTCCTCCTGGGCCCATCTCATTTGCTCACTCAACCAAGTACAGTGAGGTCAAATTTTGAGTTCAGACATTCTTATTATTCCCATCTCTTCAGCCCTATCCCTGCTCTATCCTAGTCTAGTCTCATTAGCTCGGCCTGCCTAAGACAGAGAGAACATCTGAGTAGGCATACCCATTTAGGCCCTGAACTTGTCTGTTGAAGACTGCTGAAACAGGGCTCAGTTCTGAGGCTTTTTACTGGTTAATTGGGTTATTTGTTTAAATCAGTTTGCTTGTTTTCTATTGTTATATAAAAAAAATTGCACTTTATATACTTTGTGTATTTGCGTTTCTTCCTACTTTATTACCTTATTTTGATTTTGCCTCTTCTTAAAAGTACTCAATTGTGTTTATTCTGCTGCAGTTATTACTGCTTGGCAGTAGCCTGATTAAATTGTAACTGTTACTCTAAGTCTTTTGGTTAAAGCACTTGGGCTTCAGACCAGTTGTTTTACATTAAGAAGGTTTGTGGTCTGCACTGTTGTGGCAGGACAAGTAGCTTACATCCTTCTAAGTTGGGAATTGCTGATGGAAGGCTCAGTGTTTGTTATTCTAAAAGTGTATTAGTTATGGTTTAAGCACTTGGGCTACACTCTAAGCCAGTTATTTTATATTAAAAAGGTTTGTAGTCTGCACTCTTGTGGGAGGAGAGGCTAGTTTCTGCCCTTCTGAGCTGGGAATTTTTGGCCAAAGGCTTACTGTGCCTGCTTATTTGAACTGTTTTTTCTGATATTGGTGCACCTTGTCTGCTGTAGCATAGACTAGATTCAGGCCTGCTGAATCTAGCTTTGTTTGTATAACCTAAGCACTAATCCAGGCCATCTTTTTTGGAGAAGGTTCCCCTGCATCCTAGTGGTGGGAGTGTGTGGTTAGAACTTGTCTGATTAAAGACTGCTGGAACAGGGCTCAGTTTTGAGTTTTTTTACTGGTTAATTGGGTAATATGTTTAAATCAGTTTGCTCATTTTCTGTTGTTATAAAAAATGCACTTTATTCTTCTGCTTTTACTGTAATTGTGTTTCTTCCCACTTTATTACCTTATTTTGCTTGTGCTTCTTCTTAAAAGTACTCAAATATATTATTCTGCTGCAGTTATTACTGCTTGGTAGTAGCCTGATTAAATTGTAACTGTTATTCTAAGACTTTTGGTTTGAGCACTTGGGCTTCAGACCAGTTTTTTTACATTAAGAAGGTTTGTGTACTGCATTGTTGTGGCAGGACAGGTAGCTTACATCCTACTAAGTTGGGAATTGCTGACTGAAGGCTCTATGTCTGTTATTCTAAAAGTGTATCAGTTCTGATTTAAGCACTTGGGCTCCATTCTAAGCCAGTTATTTTATATTTGGAAGGTTTGCTGTCTGCACTCTTGTGGGAGGAGAGGCTAGTTTTTGCCCTTCTGAGCTGGAAATTTTTGGCCAAAGGCTTACTGTGCCTGCTAATTTTTTTTCTGATATTGGCGCACCTTGTCTGCTGTAGCATAGACTAGATTCAGGCCTGCTGAATCTAGCTTTATTTGTATAACCTGAGCACTAATCCAGGCCATCTTTTTTGGAGAAGGTTCCCTGCACCCTAGTGGTGGGAGTGTGTGGATAGAACTTATCTGATTGAAGACTGCTGGAACAGGGCTCAGTTTTGAATTTTTTTACTGGTTAATTGGGTAATTTGTTTAAATCAGTTTTCTCATTTTCTTTTGTTATAAAAAATGCACTTTATTCTTCTGCTTTTACTGCAATTGTGTTTCTTCCCACTTTATTACCTTATTTTGCTTGTGCTTCTTCTTAAAAGTACTCAAATGTATTATTCTGCTGCAGTTATTACTGTTTGGTAGTAGCCTGATTAAATTGTAACTGTTATTCTAAGACTTTTGGTTTGAGCACTTGGGCTTCAGACCATTTTTTTTTACATTAAGAAGGTTTGCAGAATGCATTGTTGTGGCAGGACAGGTAGCTTACATCCTTCTAAGTTGGGAATTGCTGACTGAAGGCTCTGTGTCTGTTATTCTAAAAGTGCATTATTTCTGGTTTAAGCACTTGGGCTTCAGGCCAGTTATTCTACATTAAGAAGGTTTGTGGTCTGCACTCTTGTGAGAGGAGAAGCTAGATCCTGCCCTTCTGAGCTGGGAATTTCTGGTTAAAGGCTTATTGTGCCTGCTTATTTGAACTGTTTCTTTCTGAAATTTGTGTGCCTTGTTTGCTGTAGCCCAGAAGTTAGTAGTTTATTGGCCATTTTGGGCTAATTTCTATCTCTTTCATTTCCCTGCTATAAAAACCGCATTTGCGTGTTTTTTTTTTTTGCACTTGTATTCAGCTAAGCAAGTGCCTGCCAGGTGTCCTGCAGAGTTCTACCGCAGTAGAGAGACAAAAGAGAGAATTTGGAGTGATTAAATATCATTTTTCTGCATTTTCTTGCTGTCTTTAACTAATTCTGCCTAAAACACCAATTTGTTAGTGTTTCTGTGATGTAAAAAGCTTTTTTCTGCTACATATTGTACTTATTTGCTGCCTGCACTTGAACTAAGTAATTTTTGTGTTTAAATAATCCATTTAACTGTTTTAGCCTACACACTAAAGTGTGATAGCCATTTCTCTGCATTTAAAGTGTTTTTTCATTGTATCTGCTTTATTTTCTGAAAAAAACTAAAAATATACTTGTTTCCCACCTTTCTGAACTAGTATAGTCCAGTTTTCAGGTTATTGCTAAATTCAGGGCTGTGTCTGTGTTGCCCATACCTTACTTGGATAGAATTAAGTTTCTCTGTTCACCTGTGAGAGAGGGGAGCTTTGTGCAGCCTATCTGTGTATGGAGGAGTGGTTTCAGCCCAGAAGTTAGTAGTTCATTGGCCATTTTGCGCTAATTTCTATCTCTTTCATTTCCCTACTATAAAAAACGCATTTGCGTGGTTTTACATGCTAGGCAGTGCCGGTTAGCTAGGGTTAAACTATTCCTGGCTCCATGAAGGCTACTCTTCAATTTTTCCCTTGGAACTAGACAAACTTTCAACTTAAGCACTCAAACCATTCATTTCACAGCCCAGCACTTGCTCAAAACTCATAGAAAGCTCTAATTAACCCTAGCACTAGACCCCCCCTATACTGTCCAAAGGACAAGGCTCTCTATTCATCCCTACCAGTCAATCAGTAAAACAGCTCACTTTACCTATTCAGGCATGTCCAAAGAGCAGTTTCAAGTGTACTCTCCAGTCCAACTGGTGAATCTGGACATTTTGAGGCAATGTTACAACTGGCTCATGTACACATACAACCCTCTCCTCCTATCACCAAACACTAATATATGCGAGAGATGCAATTATACAGCCAAACTAGAGGCAAAGCTCTCTCAACCCAAGACTGGAAATGACAGTCAAGAGGAGAAGGAAAATACTTGCAACACACCACCAGTCTCACATAGACCTACTAAACCAACACCGGCAAATAACACACATAAACATACTAGGAGGCTCTAAATAAAAATTTGCTAAAGCAACAGAGACCGCCAAAACAGACACCTGAGCAACCTCCACACCCCATCAAAAACCATGAAACACATACTTTACATAATCAGTGTGCCAGGCAGTCACAGCCCTTAAGGCAAAATAATATACCCAAAACACTAGTAATAGGTGACTCTATAGTCAGGCACACTGATGTCCCACTAACTAGGCTGGGACAAGGAGAAGGTTACAGTTAGCTGCCTGTCAGATGCCAGGATCCACCACATAACAAAAGCACTCAGGTTGCTCCAGAACAAATACAACTATGACTCTGTCATTTTCCATGTTGGTGTGAATGACCTGAGATTTACCTCCCTGGACTACATGAAAAGAGACATGGAAGAGCTCTCTGATCACGTAGCCCAGGTCCGTATGACTCTGACCTGAGTAGCATCCTGCCCTCACCAAGAATGATGCCACAGTATAAAGAAAAAATGATCAATTTCAACAATTGGCTAAGTTTCTGGTGTCATTCAAAGGGGATCCAGTATCTGTCCACCTGGGATGACATGCTCGACAAGCCATGTTGTTTTGCAAGAGATGGCTTGCACATGTCACCTTAGGCTTTCGAATACTGGCCAAGGCGTTTGTCACCCCCATAGTGCCTTTTTTAGGCAAGGCTCAAAAGACAAACCCACCACCGTAAATAGCACAAGTAACCAAAAACTAAGGGTAATGCTACTCAATACCAGAAGTCTAAACCTCAAAATGCATGCACTCGAGGCACTCCTCAGTATGGAGAACATCGATATCTGTGCAGTAACAGAAACCTGGTTTAAGGCTCCAGAGAGCATCCTAGCACTACCAGGCTATAACTCATACCATACTTTTCAGCCACAGAACCCGGACTGAAACACAAAGGCGGGGGTGTATCCATATTCATCAAGGATACCCACACCTCCAGATTACTGGCGCAGCACAATGCCTCAGAGATCATCCATGTGGAACTAACAACGGGCAAAACTGCAATTCAAATTTTAGCTTGCTACAGATCACCCACCATGACCCAGGACCCCCATTCCGCATTTCTGGAGACACTGGAAAATATGAAGGTCCTACCAAATGCCCTAATATTGGGTGATTTCAATTACCCAAACACTAACTGGGAGAACAACTCAAGTACTAACTCCCTTGCCCAACGCTTCCTAGAATTTATAAAGTCGAATGCCCTGGATCAACTGGTCAACACCCCCACCAGAGGTGACAACATATTGGACCTGGTCATCACCAACATGGGCAACCGGTGTTCCACACTGGAGGTCAACCCCTCGCTGGTTAGATCAGGCCATAGACTAATCACTCTGGATATCCACATTCCACCCCACCCCCAATCAAGGAAACCACCATGAAAAACTTTTCAAAGGCAAACCAAATTACTTAAGACCGAAGCCCCCATGCTAAAGGACAACACTGTCCAAGCTGCTGAATCCCTTACAAAGGCACTCTATGAGCACCTGCAAGAAAGTATGGATCATGCTATCCCAAGCAAAACCAAGACTCACTCTTCCAAGAAAAGGAAACCAGTCTGGTGGACCCCTACCATAAACAAGCTATACAATAGAAGGAGGAAACTAGTACAGAAAAGAGTAAAATCCCAAGAAGGAAAGACATCCCTGATCAGTATCTGCAAGAAACTACGATCCCTCATAAAATTATCCAAGGCTAGCTTCGAAAGAAAAATTTGCAAAGACTCCAAAGATAACCACAAAGTGTTCTTTAGCTATGTCAAGAACCTAAGTGGAAACTCTCAGATCTGCTCTGAGTTAGTGCAAAATGGCACAAAATACACTGAACCGACTGATATTGCCAACATTCTGGCAGACAGGTTTAGTGCAAACTTCACCCCTCTCTCACCCCCTAAAGGGCCCATAACCATACCAGAAGAATGTAGAGCCCCGACAATCACTGACACACAGGTTAAAACAGCCCTATCCAAATCCAAACACAGCTTCAATGGGACCGGACGATATCCCAGGCTGTGTCTTACATGAACTCCAAAATGAACTAACCCCTCACCTAAACACACTGTTCAAACTCGGCCTCTCTACAGGCTATGTACCCATAGAGTGGCACACAGCAACAGTTATCCCGCTCCACAAAGGTGGAACCACAACGGACCCCAGGAACTATTGCCCTAAAAGCCTGACTAGCTTGGTCTGCATGGAGCGCATCATCATGGAACTCATTAACAGAGACATTGGGAACCTCCAAACATTGGACCCTACCCAGTTTGGGTTTGTTAAGGGCAGATCATGCCTCCTAAACCTGGTGGACTTCTTTGAGACAGTTACCAAGGCTTTAGATGAGGGATAGGAGGTCCACACAGCCTACCTAGACCTCGCAAAGGCTTTCAACACCATTCCCCATTCTGGTATTATAGACAAGCTTACTAGCCTGAACATAAACTCCTACGTCACGAGGGTTGCCAACTGGCTCATGGATAGAACCCACATGGTGAGAGTTGCAGGCTCTAGATCCGACTCTAAACCGGTTACAAGTGACATCCCCCAGCGCTCAGTCCTGGGACCCCTCCTGTTCGGTATATACTTCTCAGAGGTACAGGCAAGGACAGGAGGACTATGGCTAACCAAGTTCACAGATGACTGCAAACTGGGGGCCATAATTGACTCTACAGCTGAAAGAGACATCCTCCAGAAGGGTCTCACTGAGATGGATACCTGGTGACAAAATCATGGCCTCAAGCTATATGCCAAAAAGTGCTTAGTCATCCCCTTTGGAAAAAACAAAGTACTCACAAACTGCCACATACACGGTAGTCCCCTTAATACAGAAAATGTAATAAGGGATCTGGGAACCCAAGTAAAGAGTAATCTCTCCTTTGATAATCATACTGTCAAGGTGGTTAGAAAATCCTTCTATGTGGCCCCCCTAATCACAAAAGGGTTCGCATCTAGAACAAAAGAGGTTATTGTGCCCCTCTACTCATCACTCATCAGACCCATCATAAGAGTATAACGCCCCATTTGGGATGTACCTTACAAGACACCTGCAACATCTGGAAAGACCACAGAAGTACCTCACCAAGAGGATTACTGGCCTCAAACAGACTGAAGAAACTCCAGCTGTACTCTGTTGCATACCGCTTACTCAGAGGTGATCTCTGCCTGACATACAAGGCCATGTCCAACCCAGAATTGATGGACATGCTCCACCTAAAAAAAAAAAAAACAAATCCCTGAGAGCCACATGCGCTTCAGATCTAAACCTCACCACAACGATAAATAGGACTTGCTGGAGGGTTAGATTCCTGTCCCAGAGACTCCCCATGCTTTGGAACAGGATTCCAGTCTACATTAGGCAGAGCCCCTCACTAAGACTCTTCAAGAAAAACCTTGACTAGGGATGGGAAACAGAAAATTTACCCCGGGGATCACTGCAGTGGCTCTGCTGGACAGCGGCACAGGGAACTAATGGCTCTGCTGGACAGAGGCACAGGGAACTAATCTAAGAGGGCAGCAAAAGCCAACACATTCTGGCTAGGCTTACAGATGCCCTTGGGCAGATAGCCTAGTACTTACCTATGAACTTATGAACCTATTATAAACTTAAATTGTCAGAATAATAAGTTTTGCATCTTCATGCATTTTCTGAAGGATATGAAGTCTGAAACTCAAATGTGTCATTATTTGGTGACTTCAATCCTCAATGGCTTTTCAGTAAATCACAAATTTAATGAGGAACAAACCAGAAATATGGTGCAAAAATGTGAACATTCTACGCAAATCTGGACAGTTAAGAGGTATGCAGCTTACTAACAACTTCAACTAAAAGGAAGATGTTATGTAGTCCTATCTCGCCGTAGTTCGTGCTGGATGGGTTCGGTGCCGATATTCGGGTCCAACTTGGACAATACTAAAGCTCAAGAGCTTTTACTGGCTTGAGGCTAACCCCTATCCCATGGTGCCTCACAGCAGTTTCCCAGATCTTGTTTGCCGCGAAAGCTGTGAGGTTGTCTTCTAACTGACTCATTGGCTAGGTAGTAGATTTTTTTACTAAATTTTGTTTTTCACCACTTTTTTTCTTCAATCTTTTACTTCTTATAGTTAATAGCTTTTCTTGTGTGATTGTATTGAGTGTTTGACCCCTATTCCCCCCCCCCATAGGATTATATGGCCCATTTCAGTTAGAGAGCCTTTCCTCCCTGAGTGTTACTTCTTTATAAAAAAAAAAAAATAAAAAAAAACACATATATATATATAAAATCTTTCTAAATTTCTGTCTTTACTGTTTGTTGGTATTTTTACCTCAGAAAATAGTATTGTTAGTATAGTTAGCGTTGTTGTCTTTTTTCCTAGGTAGCTTTATTAGTTTGTTCTTGTTAGCATGTCTAAGGAAAAGGCCAGAGAAAACAAGGACCATCGCCCTTCGGGGTTTAAAAAATGTGATAAATGTTCACAGAAGATGTCACTGACAGACAGTCACACTAGCTGTGTGTACTGCTTAGGCGAAGCCCACTTACAAGAACCCTGTACTTTTTGCCATGCCTTCAGTACTAGGGTTCTTAATGAGAGGAAACACAAACTCATAGATAGGGGTCTTATGACCAGTTCCTTCCAGGAACAGATGGAACTTGGTCAGACAGCTCCTTAGACTACCAAATGAAAATCATTGGCTCCAGCTTTGGAACGGTCAAAAAAGTCCAAAGTGACGGTGCCAAGGAGTTCTGGTTCTGATTCCGCTTCTTCTGTCTCGGTGCCATCTGTCTCTTCAGTGCCAAGGCAACCTTTGGTACCGAGACAGTTACCTGAGATTGACCCTGTTTCACCTACCTTGAGATCTCCTATTTTGGAGAAGAGGAGATCTCCTTCTGTCTCCATCCAATCCTCCAGGACACTCTCAGATGAGGACATTGAGCGGGTGGTGAAGAGGTGGCTTTCTGACCCGGCTCTGGGAAGAAAAGGCTTCGGAGCTGACCCTTTTGCAATCCACTGCTCCTCCTCCTCCGACTGCTTTGCTCTCAGAGCCAATCACTTCAGGTTCCTTGATGTTGGATCCTTCGGTTCTGAGAATTCTTCCTGCTTCCTTGGAACCGATAACTCTATCCTCAGCGGCTCAGTCTGGAGCTGAGGGATCTGGGAGCTGACACTCTTGAGTTGACTCTGAGGGGGATAGTCACCCTGGGTTTTCTTCAGAACAGAACCTCCCTCTCAGCGCTTGGGTTCGACTCAGCTCAGTTCCCACATCTGCTTCGGAGCCATTCCCCCTCGCTCGGAGCTGACCATCCGTCTCCTCGGAGCAGAGGTCTTCTTTGGAGCGGGGAAGAAAGGCCTTTGAAGCAATAGAGAAGGCTTTATCTTCTGCAAAAGCCATACCTTTGGAACTGATGTCCCACCAGCAGCCGGCAGCAACATCTTCTCCCCTGCCACCCCCACAGCATAGGGAACCAGAGACTCAAGCAGCCCCCATTGGAGGTGCCCCCTCTTCCAAGACCTCCCCAGATTATCCCACTGGAGAGCTCCCTTGGAAGAGACGTTGTAAGAGGAAGCATGTTGACTCACATGAGTCTGTCATGTCTGACACTGATTTGGAGGAATCAGAAGGGTCCCCTAGATTCCACCAATGAGGTTGTCTCCTTTTCTGACATCCTGGAAATCCTCAGACAGAGGGGTGATTGGAAGACCTCTAACCCTGCTGAGGATGAATCAGTGTATCTTGAGACCTTTGGTTCCCGACCTTCCTGGGTGACACCGCCTTATGACCAACTCTTGGGGGTCATATCGCGGAAAGCCTGGACCTCCCCAGACACAGTGGAGCCTGTCCCGAGGAGGCCAAACAAATTTATGACTGCACCAGAAGATAAGTCTTTTCTTTCCAAGGGATTCCTGTTGATGCTATGGTGGTAGCAGCGGCCACCAAGAAGGAGTTGTCCGAGACATCTTCCAATATCCATCCTCCTAAAAAGGAGTCCAGGACTATGGATAGGTATGGAAAGCATACCTTCTCTTCAGTTGCATTTACCTTAAGATCGCTGAATTACCTTTCACATTTTACTCGACTTCAGAGGGATCTCCTGAAGGAGTTGGGATATACCCTTCAGGGTTCAGTAGCTTCACGATCCACATATAAGGTTTCTGCGCAGCTCTCCACACTTACATCGATAGCTAACTCCTCCATGAGGCTGATTTCCTATGCAGCGGATGGAGCAAGCAGGGCAGCCACAGCAGGAATCTCTCTTAGGAGACATTCTTGGATGTGTCTTTGTAACTTCACGGAATCCTTTAAGTCTTCCTTCACCAATGTCCTCTTTGATGGTTCAACTCTTTCTGGACCTCAGGTGAAAGAGACCTTGACCAGGTGTGAGCAGGAATGGAAAACCTTATCTGCTGTCAGAGTCCATTTCTCCCTTCCTTCTAGACCCTATCCCAAAGGTCAAACAGGAGGGAAAATGTGGTTCCGTAAATCCAAAAAAGGTTTCCCTCAGGCACAAGGTCAACCCTCACCTAGGGGCAGAGGGGGAGGATATAACAGAAGACTCCGTACTCGCAGCAGAGAGGGTCTGCAACACCAGGGAGATAGAGAAACCTTCTGTGATTGTCCATTCCATCGACCCTGAGGGGTTGCCCGACTGTCCATCTCTGGAGGCAGTCGGGGGTCGTCTATCACTGTACCCAACCACCTGGCTAAACATTTCCCAAGATCATTGGATACAAACCATAATATCCAGAGGTTACCTGATTCCCTTTGTTTCCGATCCCCTGGTAAACCAGTCTCTTCAAGATGTGCCACCCATTCAACTAGACCGTGCAACGTCAGAGGTCATCTTGTTGCTGCAAAAAAGAGTCATCCAAGAAGTCCCCACAGAGCAAATAGGATCAGGAACTTACTCACGATTCTTTTTAGTTTCAAAAAAGACAGGGGACTGGAGATCAATTCTAGATCTCAGCAAACTCAACAAGTCTGTAAACAAATCAAAGTTCCGAATGATCACTCTGCAGTCGATATTTCCCTTTATTAGGAAAGGCAATTGGATGTGCTCAATAGATCTTCAGGATGCATACTACCACATCCAAATGGATAGGTGCTCTGGAAGACACTTAGGGAGCCAGTCATTTTCAGTTTTAAACACTGCCCTTTGGCCTCACTACAGCCCCCAGAGTGTTCACCAAATGCATGGCAGCGGTAACGGCTCACCTGAGATGTCAAGGATTCCAGGTGTTTCCATACCTAGACAACTGGCTCCTCATTGCTACCACCAAGCATCAACTGATCACAACCAGGTAGGAGACTCTATCCTTGTGCGCCAGATTAGGCATCACAGTAAACCTAAAAAAAATCAGCCTTATCTCCATCACAGCACATTGTATTCTTAGGCTCAGAAATAAACTCAATCACCATGACAGGAAGACTAACACCAGAAAGAGTAAATCATTGCACAATCAAGTCAGATCTTTCCTAAACAGTCACAAATTTCAGGCCAGGGTAGTCCTTCAGGTCCTAGGGACTATGCCTTCCTCCATTCTTTTAGTTCCCCTAGCCCATCTGCACATGAGAGTACTTCATTGGCTACTATTTGCCTAATGGTCAATGCAGGATCTTCCCCTGTCTCATCAGATTCTCATCACAAACACCTGCAAGAAGGATCTGACATGGTGGTTGCATACAGAAAAACTTCTCTTAGGTCGTCCACTTGTTCTTCCTCAAGAAAATGCAGTTTTGACCATGGATGCCTCCCAGATGGGGGGGCATTATCTGGGAATGATGGTCCAAGGTTCTTGACAGAACCACGAGAACCATTTACATATCAATATTCTGGAGATGAGAGCGGTGCTATATGCGTTGCAAGCACTTCACAGTTCTCTTCCCACCGGGACAATTGCAATTCAATCAGACAACACATCTGTCGTGTGGTGCATAAACAAGCAAGGGGGAACCATATCTTACCCACTTTGTCGAGAGGCCTTAAGAGTTTGGAAATGGGTGATGGACACTCAATGCTTTCTGGTAGGAATGCACATCCTGGGGAAGTCCAATGTGATAGCAGAGAAACTCAGTCGAGCAATTCTCATGCCTCACGAGTGGTCCCTGAATTCAGAAGTTGCAAAAGAGATCTTTCACAGATGGGGCCAGCCTTGCTGCGACCTATTCTCCACACACCTGAACACCAACTGCAGCAGCTACTTTGCCCTAATTCCCTATCTGGGGATGTCACCCAGGGATGCTCTAGTCCATGATTGGCCCCCCAGGACTCCTTTATGCCTTCCTACCTTTTCCTCTCATTCCAAAAATGATACAGAAAACAAAACAGTTGAAGAGTACCCTGATCCTCATTGCTCCTTACTGGCCTCGTCAAGTCTGGTTTCCCTTCCTGTGGCCCTACCTCTTGGAGGAACCATGGATTCTGGAACCATCTCCAGACCTCCTGATTCATCAATTGGGGCAGTTCCATCCTACCATTCACACCCTAAAATTGACAGCATGGCTGATCCAGTTCCATGAATAGCCAGGTGTATTTCCCTCTCACCTTCAGTCAAACACATTCTGATTTCTTACCACAAGCCTTCCACTAGGAAGTTATATTCCAACAAATGGAAAAGGTTCTCTATTTGGGCTTTAAACCAAGTCTTAGATCCCTACACAGCTCCTATAGAATCTATTGTGTCCTTCCTTGCGTCCATCTTTCATGAAGGAGCTGTGGCTGCTACGGTTAGAGTTCAGTTAACTGCCATCTCTAATTACCATTTTGGCTACATTGGAAATCCCATCATGTCCCACTCTTTGTGCAAAACTTTTTTGAAGGGAGTTCTCCTTCTCAGGCCTCCAATCAAACAGCCACCAGAACCCTGGGACCTAAACTTAGTTCTCACATCCTTAATTTCTTCCCCCTTTGAACCCTCTTCTTCATATGATCTGAAATTATTATCTTGGAAAACACTATTTTTAGTAGCTATAACTTCTGCTACGAGAATATCAGAATTGCAAGCTCTTACTATTCGACCCCCTTACATTGTTTGCCACAAGGATAGAGTCTCACTTAGGACTAACCCTTCCTTTCTTCCCAAGGTATGTTCAGAACATAACCTTAACACTACTATTGAATTACCAGTGTTTTTTCCAAATTATTCTAATAAATCTGAATACATGCTACACCAGTTAGACGTTCACAGAATTCTCAGGTTTTACCTACTCAGGACTAAATCATTTAGAAAATCAGATCAATTATTTATTTCCTTTTCAGACAAAAATAAAGGCTTGCCTGTTTCTAAGTTTACCCTCTCAAAATGGCTTTCAGACTGCATTTCCTTTGCTTATCAGACTGCTGGCAAACAGCCAACAAAGTAAAAGGCCACTCTACAAGGGCAGTATCAACTTCATGTGCCTTTAGATCTAGGCTCCCAATTGATACTATTTGTGCAGCAGCTACTTGGGCAAGACCACATACCTTTGTCTCTCATTACAAATTGGATTTGGCCTCCCAGGACAGGTCATCCTTTGGGTCCACTGTGCTGAAGAGTCTCTTTGCTTGAGCCACCTAGGATAAAGGTGCTAGGGACGCTGTCCCATCTAGCAAGAATTACAGCGAGATAGGACTACATAGCATAACATAAAGAAATTATGTACCTACCATACATAATGTTCCATGTTTGTAGTCCATCTCACCTACATTCTTGCGTCCCTCCCTCCTGCCCCCCTTCCTGTTCCTGGAGGATCTGGTGGACTATACTTATGCTGTCTGACCTGGTTGTAGTTGTTGTCACCTAGCATGGATAATGTTACACAATGTCTGTCTGTATGTACACAGTTATTAATAGTTTCATAACTATTAGGTACTTATTGCTTCTTGTGAACAAGATATGGGGAACTGCTGTGAGGCACCATGGGTTGGGGGTTAGCCTCGAGCCAGTAAAAGCTCTCAAGCTTTAGTATCGGCTGAGTCGGAGCCGAATATCAGCTCTGAACCCATCCTGCAAGAATGTAGGCGAGATGGACTACAAACATGGAATGTTATGGTAAGTACATAACTTATTTTATTCTTGGTTTATTAATATGACTCATTATTTACCACGAATATCAGTTAAAAATGTTAACACTGAATATGTGGCAAGCCAATTCAATGTGGAATAAACAGGAACATGGACTTTTTAATACTTAAAATGATTCTTCATATTGAGGTACACTCATAGCTCTCAACTGTCCAGATTTTTGCCTCATATGTTTGATCTGTTCCTCTTAAAATTTGTGGTTTTCAGGCAAATCACTGAGGATCAACGTCACTAATGGCATACATTGCAGCTTCAGTCTTCATATCCTTCAGGAAATGCATGCTAACGTGAATACAGTTAATCTAGCAGTCTTCAAAGTTTATACGAGCAATGTCCTCTTTTGGGCCTTTCCACCATTATTTAGACTTTGTCCAAATTTCTTGTGCAAAGAAGTATTGTTATTGTTCCCCTCTACTCGTCACTCATTAGACCCATTATAGAGTACAACGCCCTTTTTGGTATGTACCTCACAAGACATCTACAACAACTGGAAAGGCCGCAGAAATACCTCACAAAGAGGATTACCAGCCTCAAACAGATGCCCTACACAGACTGTCTCAAAAAACTGCAGCTTTACTCTGTCGCATATCACCTACTCAGATGGGATCTCTGCCTAACACACAGAGCTATGTCAAACTCAGAGTTTTTGGACATGCTGCACTTAAAGAAATCCCAATCCCTCCGAGCTACACGCTCTAGGGACCTAAACCTTGTCACCACAATAAACAGAACATGCTGGAGGGATAGATTCCTGTCCCAGAGACTTCCCATACTCTGGAACAAACTACCTATCTATATCAAACAAAGCTCCTCATTGGCACTCTTAAAGAAAAATCTTGATGATTTGATGGGAGATAGGAAATTCACCCCAGGGATTACTTCTGTGGCTCTGCTCGACAGTGGCACAGGAAAATAATTTTCTTGGGTGGTGAAAGCCAGGGTACCTTTTGGCTAGGCTTATATAGGCCCTAGAGCCAATAGCCTAGTACCTACATATAAACCTATGAACTTGAGAAGTAAACTCCCCAAATCCCATAATGGGGATCTGAAAAAAATGCACCTCCAAATGGACAAACTAGAAATTTCCATCTCTGTCTTTTTATTATGCCTTCATTTTTATCATTTTGGAAGTGTGTAAGCAGAGGTTTTTTTTCCATATTTGTATGCATCGATGAGTGTTTGTAACTTCATCCTTAACACCCTCATGTCTACCACAACCCCTCCACGCTCCCTGATGCCTTTAGTGACCACCTCCCCATCTCCATCCTCAGACACTCCCCTCTACACTCCAAATCTCATCTATTCAGAGATTGCCAAAAACTCAGATTTCAATCTTGGTACTCTTAACAATATACTCTCAGCAATAAACTGGTCCTTCCTCCATCACCTCCCCCTAGAGGAACCCACACAAAACTTTAACGACATCTTTCTTAACACTCTAAACTCTCTAGCCCCTGCAAGGAAAGTTAGAATCAAAAACAACTATGCTCCTTGGCTCTCTTCTCATACTCGTACTCTCCTGCATAACAGGGATCTGCCCTGGCGAACCTGGCTAAAGAACAAATCCCCTTCCAACCTTCAGTAATACAAACAGCTATGTAACCTAACAGAAGAGCAAGTCATCCTAGACAAGAATTTTTTTTTTATCAAATGCGCAAGAAAACCCCAACTCTAACCACAAAACTTTTTGGAATACTGTAAATAAACTGCTACACCCAGGCAGGCCAACTGCTCCTAACCCCTCCCCAGATAGCTCTTCCTTAGATGCTGCTATGCTTTTTAATTCCTTTTTCATTTATTCATAGGTTCATATGTAGGTACTAGGCTATCGGCCCAAGGGCCTATGTAAGCCTAGCCAGCAAGGTGCCATAGCTTACGCCACCCAAGAAAGTTATTTTCCTGTGCCACTGTCCAGCAAAGACACAGAAGTGATCCCCGGGGTGTATTTCCTATTTCCCATCCACTCATCAAGATCTTTCTTGAAGAGTGCTAATGAAGAACTTTGCTTGACATAGATGGGTAGCTTGTTCCAGAGTATAGGAAGTCTCTGGGACAGGAATCTATCCCTGCAGCGTGTCCTGTTTATTGCGGTGAAAAGGTTTAGGTCCCTAGAGCGTGTAGCTTGGAGGGATTGGGATTTCTTTAGGTGTAGCATGTCCAACAGCTCTGGGTTTGACATAGCTTTATATGTTAGGCAGAGAGCACCTCGGAGTAGGCGATATGCTACGGAGTAAAGCTGGAGTTTTTGTATTCCATACGGAAACTAACTAAAAATGACCAAAAGATGACTCCCCCTACCTCCCCCATCATCCCTCAACACTTCTTTCTTTCTACAACCTATCCCCATTACCTATATCAGATCACTGCTTAGTAAACTCAAACCTTGCACCCCATCAGCCAATAACTTACCTCCTTATTTTCTTAAGCTAGCTGTGAAATCCATTGCTCATCCTGTATCTATACTAATTAACAGATCTATCAAGGAAAACACAGTTCCTAACATCCAGAAAAAATTCTACGTCATTCCTCTCCATAAAGGGGGAAATGCTACAGATACCTCAAATTTCAGGCCAATTGCTATTCTATCTCCTCTTTCAAAACTTCTTGAAAAATGTATACACAAACAGCTCCTTTCTTACTTTCTACAAGAAAATCTCCTCACCCAAACCCAACACGGTTTCCACCCTAACCATAGTACATCTACTGCTCTTGTATCCTTTACTCTGACTATCTTAAGATCGAGAGACAACAGCAAATAGTATCTTGCCTATTCCATGACCTCCCTAAGGCCTTTGATACTGTCTCTCACAACCTACTTTTGTCCAAACTCTCTGATCTTAATTTCTCCCACACTGATCTTTCCTGGTTCTCTAACTACCTCTCTAATAGATTCCAATCTGTCAGATGGCATTCTGCAACCTTTCCCTTCTTCCAAGTTCTAACAGGGGTCCCCCAAGGCTTCATCCTTGGACATCTTCTATTTAACATTTTTATCAACAACCTCTATATCTCCTGTCCAAGCTCCTCTTTAATTCAATACGCTGATGACTCTACTGTCATATCTATCTCTGACAATTTCTCCCACCTGCACACACTTACCCAGGAATCCCTACACTCTCTGGAGAAATGGCTAACTTCTAACCAACTTCTACTCAACCCTAAGAAAACTAAACTCCTTCTCTTCTTTCCTAAATCTCTCCATCACCTTATAATCCAACTTTACTGTCTCCTCCCTAAACAACACAATTATAAAGGCTGAATCCCACACTAAACTACTTGGGGTCATTATAGATGACCAACTTAAACTTCATCTTCACATCCACAACAGTATTAAGAAAACTCATCAAAAGCTCAGTCTTCTTTGCAGAAACAAGAGATTCCTCACAAATTAATCGACTTATTCTAGTTCAAGTTATCTACTTCCCAGCCTGTTCTATGTTTCTCCTATCTTCACCTACATTCAAACAAATCTATTGTCAAAACTTGAACTCACCTATAATAAAATTGCTAGATTTGTTGCAAACCAACCCTACAGCTCTCATCACTGCCTATCCCTGAAAAGGATACATTGTCCCGAATTATGCCAACAGCTGCTACTGCCACCATTTAATTTGACATACTCCATCCTTAATAAGCCCCACTCTTGTCCTGCCCTCTCAACTCTCATCTCTTTACATACCCCACCGCCGCTCCGAACAAAGCCTGTGGCAGATCTACAAGCCTAACAAAACCACAGGTAAACTTCTCTAGAATTACTCTTAAGGCCACTGCTTGGAATAAGCTTCCACCATACCTAAGAGCAATCACCAACACCACCTGCTTCAAAAAACTCTAAAAGACTATCTGTTAAGCTCTAGGACTTGCCCCTGCACTGAGCCTACTTGATATACCTTTCCCCACCCTCTGCCTTAACACTAATTAATTATTTTCTATCTTCTGGTGTATCAATTGACTCTCCTTGCATTTATTTCCTCCATGCCTTTTATAAGTTATGAAATAACAAGACCCATATAACTTTACTGTCACACCGGATTAAGGTGAACTACTGTTCTGACATATGTTTCTAGTGTTTTTTTTCTTTGTTAAGTATAATGTAACATAGTGTAAATACTTCTATTTTGAATGCCAATGAATGTTAATATCGCCGTCCTTTAATTTCTTTTACTTAATTTGTACTTAATTATTATATGTTTTTCTTTTGGAGCTTTTCTCCTCTGGACTCCGCTGAAAAAGGGCACCTGCCCAGTCGGACTAACCCGGTCTTCAAATGTCAAATAAAAAAAAAAAAAAAAAAAAAAAAAATACTGCAAGGTGTACCGTGCTCAAGATGGCGTCAAATTTTACCACAGCTTAGACGGTGCTACATTGCGTGCTCTTGTAAGGTAGACAGCCGGAAGCATAGCATTGAGTGACGTCACCATATTGCTCCGGAGCACTTAAAAAGAAACAAAGAGCGATGCTGTATTTGGAGGTGCGTTTGTTTACCTTTCACTTTTTCATAATATGTGAGCACAAGTGCTGCAGTTTTTTCTTCCCAGTACGGTAGATATCTTGGTGGTTGAACGTTGCAGCAATAGGAAGCAGCTGCCCGAGCTTCTGCTCCATTCTAGTTTATCGTGTTTATGGAGCTGCCCCTTCCAGAATTCCCATGTATTGCTGCCCAATATCTTCCCCCTTCTGTTGCACTTATGTAGTTCCCCTTTGCTATCTAGTTTCTGTATGCTGTAGTAAATATCTTGGTTATGCTTTCTGTTGTATGGTGTCCCCTGTTATGTCAGCATTGCTCATTTGCTGTTTTATAATTTAGGGTTAATATGAGGTGTCTGTTTAGAAATCACATTAACTCTACTTGATTGCCGCATTTATATTCGGGGATTTGTAATTTACTACATTACTCTTTCATTTGAAACTACAGGCCAATCGTGTTTTTTCCCATCCAGGCATTTTTTGCTGGGATTTGTTTCCGAACTAGGCATTTTGTATTAGTAATAACATAACTGTTCTGATTTTCTTGCTTTAAGATGAAGCATTAAGGGTATATTGTAAATTAAGAATTGTGGGTGTTTCTTTTCTTTTCACCATGATTATGGGGGCTGTTTTCTTGTCTGACCTTCCATCATATGTTGTTGTCATATAGTAGCTGCAACTCTGTCAGACTTGTTGTCACCACTTGTGGCTACCATGATGACTACTCAGATTAGGTAATTTAGCAGAACTGTGCTGCTTGAAAAAGTAAGACTCAACATATATGCACTTTCTCTTCTGCTATTTGCAACCAATACATTTGTATAAACTACTTGTATTTTTGATTAATTGTTCTGTTTCACAGTGCCATTAAGGGCCTGTGTTGTCTGTTTATATGTACTGTGGAGTTCTCCTTTGTCATTGAATGTTTTTTACATGGATTTCCACCTTGAATGTTATTCCTTAAAATGGGTAGATTAATCAACAATTTTAAAGGGAAAGCATGGTTGGTTACTAACATAAGTTTGTTTAAAAAAACAAAAACAAAACATGTACCGGATGCCAGCATATATCAATCACACAGTTGTGCCATGTGGTGCAACATTGATTACAAGTGTAACTGTGAATATTCATTTACTTTTGGTAGCTGTACATCTGTATTCTGTTTCAGATCTTCCAATCCTGTCATCATTGGCTTAAAAGCTTGTTAAGCTTTAATGAATAAGTTATTTACTTAAACAATGGTGTTTGCAAGTGATCCTTTCATCTTTCTTAATCACCCACTCTTACTGTTATGGCTGATGAAGTATATAGGAAGGCTCAGCTGAAATAGCAATGGGAGTTAAGGGAATAACAACCCCTCCCATAACAAACATTGATTTCACTGTTTATCATAATTTCTGTTATGTATGTTTTGCATAGTACAGCTTCAGTAACTAATTTAATGGCTGGTATGTTTCATAACCTTGTACTGTTTGCTGCAACTGTGTGCATAAATGGGGGCACAGGCATTCTCATGGAGACCGTACCGATATTAGATACCTTGGACTCAGGCTAGATCAATACTTGACTTTTGATTGTCATATTAAAAATAAATAAAATAAAAAAAGACCTAAAAGTAATGCTTGCTTCTTTTGGGTATGGGAAGTCTCCCACTTCATACTTTTTAGGGTAGAGCAGCCAGTGAAAAGGCATTCTTTCGTACTTTTAGCCCAGCTTGGATACTGACACCTGCCAATTGCATCTGACTTCCCCCAGCAGTCAGCACTACAGCATGCATGAGAAAAAGTAGAACTTGTCAACCTTGCCTGTTGCTATAGACTTCATTGAAGTTTTGCAGAAGACCAGCTGGTTAATGGTCAGACTTTCTAAATCTGTTATTCTACATGGTCAAACTGCTCATCCTGCATGACTTTCCATTCCAGTGTGGAAGAGTAACAATGTCCAGTCTACATTATAGTAGTTGTTCAGGCTCAAGAGATATCACAATCTTAAGTGCACAGTGGCTCATTGGGAAAGATTTCTGCTTCACAGCTGCATCACCTTGGGTCCAAGTCTGATTTCTTTTCACAGTCTGTGTGGAATTTGAATGATCTCTGGGTGCTCTGATTTTCTCCGGTATGGCATAAACATATTGATTGGCTACACTGAATTGCCCCGCATTTTAATATGTTGCATTTACCCTAACATACAATTGACATGGGTTGTGGATGAAAAGGGTCAATGGACTAGCTCCCCTACATGGGTAACAAGTGGTAATATAAGTAAATGACTTGGTTAGAAACCCGTGCCCATTGCAGTAGTCATTCCCTTTCATTTCTTGGTTCTGAAACTTGGCATGCCTTTCTGCCCGCTCTCAGAAGTTGTACAGACTGTAGCTTAGTTAGAACTCAGCTGCTTGTTTTTTAAACAATAGTTAAATACAGTTTTACAAATGTTGATGTAACGTAATCAGTGTACCCGTTCATTCCCCTTTAAGATTTTGTGTGTCTAATAACTTTTGTTTTTCAACATCATGCAGTGCAGCACCAGGGATTCTGTACTTGTAGGCAAGACCACGTTACTAATGCAAATCAGGTTTATATATCTATATTTCTGTCTGTGTGTATATTTATATATCTATATTTCTGTCTGTGTGTATATTTATATATACATATATATATATATATATATATATATATATATATATATATATTGGATTTCTATATCTGTATGTGTGTGTGTGTATATGTGTATAGATAGATAGATATATATATATATATATAATTCATGTATATACACACACAATGGATGCATGACACCACAGTCTGTGTATTGACACAATATCATGTAGGAAACCGAAAAAATTAACGTGCAGTGCTCCATGTAAATTAACACAATTTACTGAAAAAGATTTTCATGTTCAAGGCAAACATCACAGTCAGATAGAGTGACATCAGAAAGTTAACTCAGTAAGTGCTGTGTTTTACCCAAGCCATATATTACTTGCTTTGTTCTGTAGCATTGATCAAAATGTAGATGACCATATATGCATCTGTTGTTATATCAGTGTGTCTGCAGTCTTCGTCAGTCAGAGATGCAAGCTGTACAATCTGAATGCATCTAAATTAAGTAGTCTTTGCCTTGTTTCTTGAGTAGTGTCTGAAAAGGGTCCAAGGACACCTCTACCTACCTGATGAACGAACAAATAAATATTCTTGTAGTCATTGTGGTTACTTCTGAGGAGAGCTAGAGACATAACAGTTGATGGACTTAATAACCTTGTGCTTTTATTCCCCTTCTCTAGGTGCTTGATTTTGTGTTCCAGGTTGCTGTGCAGTCCTACTGGGCAGACTGAGGGATTATGGCTCCCAGAGACATAATGACCAACTCTCATGCCAAATCCATCCTGAATGCAATGAACTCACTCAGGAAAAGCAACACACTCTGTGATGTAACGCTGAAAGTGGAAGGCAAGGATTTTCCTGTGCATCGCATTGTACTGGCTGCATGCAGTGATTACTTCTGTGCTATGTTCACTAGTGAGGTATGTATTTGTTGGTTTATTTGTTTTACTATTAGACTGTCTAGCAGGGCAAAGACCATTTTAATTGGAGATCTGTTGAGAAAAGCACTTATGATTAGAGTGCTAATTTACAAGAAGGTAACTTCTTTGTGTATAAATGATAGAGAGAATCTTAAGGTTTGGCACTCTTTAGATGTTAAAAACAAAAGGTCATACATAGTTAATAGTGCTACTTAAGAAGACTTGAGTAGGTATGTCTATATGAAGATGTACATAGGATCATAGAAGGTTACTAGGCTAATGGCCCTGGGGCCCTTACAAGCCTAGCCAAGAGTTTATCCCCAAAAAGAAACCTCAGTCAGCACCTGTCACCCCTGTCAATGAGGGACACAGGTGGAACCCCTGGGACGAATTTGTGGTTTCCATCCACTCATCAAGGTTGTGCTTGAAGAGGGTCAGCAGGGTGCTCTTTTTGTGTATGGGAAGTCTATTCCAGAGGTAGGGCAGCCTCTGGGAGACAAACAAACCTGTCTCTCTGGCAGGTTTTGTTAATGTCATGTATTAGGTTCAGGCCTTTTAAACGGGTAGCGCATGAGGAGTGCGACTTACGGATATGGAGACACAGATCACCCCTGTGCAATCTGTACAATACTGAGTAGAGTGATAGTGATTTGAGCCTGTCTGCATAGGATAGGTGTTGGAGGGCATGGATTCTCTTTGTGAGGTATTTCAGTGACCTTTCCAGTTGGTGCAGATGTTTGGAGAGGTACATCCCAAATGGGGCGTTATACTCAATTATTGGTCTAATGAGGGAGGAGTATAGAGAGGTAATAACCTCCTTTTTTCTGGATGCAGTCCCTTTACTTATGAGATGAATCAGGTAAAATGCTTTTCTGACCACTGGCACTACATATTAGGTAATGGGCTGTATTTGCAAATGTTTGTTAAACTGAGGAAATTATTATGACTTAAGCTCCAAATGGAGGATAGAATGAATAAATTAAAGTTAGTATTTGGTGACATATACATTAGGTAATGGGCTATTTTTGCAAAATTTTTGTTGAATTATACCCCTCAAATTTGATAGAAATGTGTCCTATTCCTAACTGAATGCAGATGCTTAACTTTCCTTTGTATAACTGGAACTCACAAAACATTTGTAAAAGATGTGGGAGAGTGACACTGTTTTGTGCAAATATGTAGCCCCATAATGTTTTTATATATTATGTATGATGTTGTGTTGATGCATATCTGTGTAAATTTTGTTAGGAGTGAAGACTGTGTGTCTCAGTGATGATGATGATGATGATAGACACTATTAGCAGTTAAAATTAAAGCCTATAAACAGTTGTTTTTCTCTTATGCATGTTGTTTGTTAAATTGCACACCTTGAAGGAAAAAAATGATTGACTGAAGAAGGTCCAGATAGAGTATTTTGAGAATGAATGAGTATTTTATACAGTGATGTTTGGATTGGGTTATTAACATTTTTGCAAAATTTTCATTAAGTGGTCTCAAAATGACGTGACTTTGGGTTGATGACCACAGTCTCCAAACCAAAATGAAAGATAGTTCAGCCACAGTTACAGTGTAGTAGCTGTCTTCAGCCAGAATTGTGCTGATATGTGGGATGTTTGAGGCCCATGGACTCTGGATTTGAGAAATTTGCATATGCTTGATAGAAGTGATGAGTTCCTTCCCTAACAAGCAAAATTATTCTCCCATCTGACTTCTAACAGGTGTGAGTAGAAGAATGAAGAAGTCTTTGCAAATATCTAGGCTCATAACCCTTATACATTATATATGACAGAATGTTAATGAATATTCATATAAAGTCTGAAATGAAGAATTAATCTTTTTTTTCTTAGTAATTGTAGGATCACTTTTGATATACAAGAGTGGAAGACTGAAGCTTCTTTTTGCAATTGCACAACTTCTTAACATTTATATACTTTGTATGAGAATTTATTTACGTATAAGTAATGTTCGTGTAACTTTTGTAATGAAGGAAGAATCTTTTTTGTCTGATTAATGATAAAAGAAACACTTCTGATAAATGTGAGTAGGGGACTGAAGCTGTTTTTCCAAATGTGCAGATTTCTCAATATGTTTATTTGTTATGCATGACAATATGTTAATAAATGTTCTTATACATTTTGTAATGATGAAAGGCTCTTTGTATATCTCATTGATGAGGAAAGGACTTTAAGGTATGACTTTGTTAGCTGTTAATAGTTTTTTTTGCTCTTTTCCTTTTGGGACTAGAATATTTATTATTATTCCAACCAGTAGAAGTCATTCTGGTCCAACGTTTGCTCCTTTTTTTAACCCCAGTCAGTGTTGTCATTAATGAGAAACTGAAATATATGTTTCCCTTCATTGTTTTAGTTGCATTAGATATGTTTTTTGTTATCACTGGAGATGCCAAGATGTATGATAATTTTGTGAATTTTATTACAAGATAAGGTAGTAATGATTGATTATGAAATGTCCCCGTGTTCATTGTTTATAGTTAGGGTATGTGCAGTGTTGTTTTCAGGTCTGCTATATTTGGTTTGAATTTGCATTTAGTTAAGAGTGGGAGTAAAAATATATGTTGTAGAGTAATGTCATTAATATAGCGCTTGAAAAATAATTTTAACAGGGTGTTAAGATTGAAGGAGTATTTAATTAAAAAAATAAAAATAAAAATGGAAAAAAGTGAAAAAACACGGTGTCCACCACAAAAATAAATCCAAAGGAATCAATAATAGAACTAAATTCCCCATTAAGCAATAATGAAATCTAAACACTTTGACCAGCATTTAGCTAGGAAAGAATTCTGACAATGTAGTAGCTTTCAGTTGTCCAAAAGGCATTCATAAAATAACTCCCTGCTTTCTAGCGGTGGTGTGGAGGACTGATATTCTCTGTGAGGAGGGTACAGGGTTTGATGCTGGTTTATTGCCTTTTTATGGCATGCTATGTATGCCTGAGGTCTAGTGGTTCTGTGTACTTTTTCTCATTATGTGCCTTTGAGGCACGCCAAATTTAGTATACGTGGTGTCTAGTGCTTTTTGCACAGATGATTTCACTGAAGTCTGGGGAGGAAGAGTGCATGGTTAGTTAGCAAATGCTTCTCCTCCAAAATGCTTCATTAGCATGTAGCACGACTGTGGAGACAGTCTGACACAGAGCTGCATGCCTTCATGCAAAGTATCATGTTAGGGTTGTCTCTGAATTCAAAAGGTTTACTTCAAGGTGTACGTATTTTACATACCTTTCAGAAACCTTTATGAATTTCCCTTATAGTCTATTTTTACATCACGCAGCAAATTCAGCTATGATTAATAATAAAAAATTGAAAGTTTATCTAGTGTACATGCACATTTTTTCTTCAGTTAAAAAAATAAACAGTAATGCATCTGTGTTTACAAAAAGTGTACTCAGACTATAAAAAGATGATAGAAAAGAACAAAGTCATGTATTTTGAGATTGAGGTTGGTGAAGTTAGACTTCTCAGGAACCACAACTGTTAAATACAGGATGATTGTGATGCTCCGCAAAACTGCCAACTTTTATTTTGCTTCCTTTGCTGACTCATAATTTTGAAAACTTTTTTTGTGTTTCTCAGGCAAAAGAAAATGTTAGCATTTTTCTCTCTCAGCATCTTCCCAATAGTTGCGTAAGCTCTTCTTTGACTTACAGTTTTGGGTACATGGAAACAGATGCATCCTTGAAGTACAGTTTATTATACTTCATAACGCTGTTAATATAGCAGCTTTATTTTTAGACTTCACAGACTTATTGCTTGGTGGAAGAAGCCATCTTTGTAAGATTTGTTGGCAGATGTCCATTGAAATTTACGTAGAGCAATAGCTGACTGAAGACTATTAGCAGAAGAATCCAAGTTATTGAAAGAAAATATTTTGAAAGTTTTCTTGCAGGCTGTGGGTGTATTGTCTCAAGAGTAGCTATAATTTTCAAGTTCTGCCTTTAGCTTTATACTCAAAGTCCAATAGCATAATTTCAAAATTAGATTGAACCTTATTCAGTGTATTACTTCTGCGTTTTGAGTTTCTTGGAATTCTGGGCCAGTTAATTTGTAGTCTGATGTATGTGTGTTTCTTGAGTTAATGATTTTTTTCAAGCTAGTAATTGTGTCTTTAGCCACTATGAGTGACTGCAATTTGTCACAAATATGCCTAGTTTATATTGTTGTTAAAATCAAATTGGTATCCACCATCTGTTCAGCTAAATTATGCATGATTGTTGTATCATTTTGGTTCCAGATTGTTGTATTTGTAAGTTGAAAGCTATATGTAGCTGCAACGTTGGTAAAGTTAACAGAAGGCAGTAACTTATTACTTGCTTGAGAGCTCTCATTAGCTGGAGAAACAGAACCAGATGATAACATATGTGCTACAGTTGGTCTTCTCACCAGAGATTTTCATTTGTGCTGAGCCTATGTGCTTGAAAAGAAGTGCTCACAATTGCTGCAACTAATATATTGGAGAAAAAGTTTTAATATCCTTGGTTGCAATAAACTCCATTCCTAATTGCTTTTTGACTCTATTAGAGCTAAGTTGAATGCCCTCAGCATACCTAAGCTGTCCAAAAAGATTATACTGCTCCACTTTAGTAAACAGTACATTTAAGTTAGAGCAAAAAACTAAGAGAGTAAATTATTTACACAAAACGCTTCAGCATCAAAATGTTTAGCAAACTGTAACTACCTGGCAGTACGAATCTGTGTTACAAGACTGACAACTATGCATCACACTACTAATGTCAGGGTATTTACTCTAAGCAGGAAAAAGTGTCACCAGCCATGTCCCACAGGACTCTCTGCTGGGCCGCTCTCTTCTTTCGTATATATGTCTTTGACATGAAAGCTGATATCAAGCGACTGTGATGATGATTTAAAATTGGAGATAGTTATCCATTCCAATTCTGATATTTAATGCACCCTGCAAGAACTGGACAAAGCTGATTGTGTGGTATGTTAATCATATGCTTAGCTTCAGTATTAAGAAATGCAGCATAGTTGCCTTTGATAAGTCTAGCATTACAACTGTATATTGTTAGACAGCATTCTAGTTATTTGTGTGTTTGTTTGTGTCTTTCGGCTTTTCCCGGTTAGGGGTCGCCACAGTGGAACTCCGGTCCACTAATGATTGGCAGTTGATTTTTACGTACCGGCTTGCCAGGCCTGACGCACAACCTTCAACGAAGGTACGCCCATTCACGCATGTCTCCACGCAGAAGATGCTCTAGCTGAGAATCGAACTGGACAGCGTCTTACTGTGAGGTGACAATGCTACCGCAGCACCACCACCACCACAATTCTAGTTGTTTGTGTGTGTGTTGATTAAAAAATTCGACTTTGACCACTTTATCGCTGTTGTGGTTAGAAAATTTTCTGTCTTGCAGAAATTATCCTTCATGGTTATCTCCTCATGGTCCAAATAAATTGTAGTCCTACTTTTTCTCTTCTTTGGCTTATTTTCGAATATAATGACCCCCTTTCTCTAAGCACCATAATCACCTTGAGAGACCTCAATGTTACTTCAACAAAAGGATCTCCAATTTTAACACCATTAGTTATCATGATAGACTACAAGTTCAGTCCCTGTACTTCATGTGGTATAGGTTGCTGGGAGGTGATCTCTGGTTAGTTGTCCATTCTATGAATGGCTGTGCACTGTTTCAACTCCATTAAATAGAAATATTGGTAAAACAAATGTGCTGTAAAACCTTAAGCTTGAACTATTACATTAACAATACCAGCTAACATGACAAGTACCTAACCCAATTTCGGGAATAGGCTTCCCTTGGATTTCTCTGGCAGTTCTTAAAATACTCTGGATGACTGGATTGGTGACTGAACATTTTTCATATAAGATATGCAGAGAAAATGTGTCTTTTCTACCATGACAAGTCAGCCACTGTCATTCTTCTGTACCTACAGTTATAGTATTTCACAACTTTGCCAAGCTAGGTGTATCTGCCCTCATAATGTAAACAGATATAAGCTGTACAGTGAATTCTACCCAAACTCCTACAGACATCTTAGCAAAAGAAAAGCAGAAAGGTACATTTCCCAGTTATCTTTCCAGTTGTGTTTAGTGCCTTACAACTTCTACTTTTTTGTTTTATAAATATGTTAAGGGAGGAGGAATCTCCAAGGCTTCCCTTTACTTGACTCTTCCTTTCAAAATACTTCCATCTTCATAGGTAGATTCCCTTTAGTTTTTTTCCCTCTAGGCTGTTGTATCAGCTGAGAAATACCCAGCAGCAGTTAGCCCCACACTCCAGGGAACTTCTCTACCCAGCTAAAGAGGTGAAACAACATACACTGTTTTACTGGAATATAATTATTAGCTGTGTTCATTTCCTCCAAGTTCTCATAGCTGAACAACTCGAACATCCGCACTTGCTTGTTTGAGGTTACTGCTAGGCACAGGCTATGACTGGTTAAGTTGCCAACTCCAGTCTGACTTATGTGAGCTCAACCAACTTCTTTAAACCATAAACTACTTTTCTATCCCACCAAGACCAAAACTATGCTTTTTGGAACTCCACAGAAAATTCACCAACCACCTGACTCTTTAACTATCTTTGACTTGCATAGCCATTCTGTAGAAACATCCTCCACCTTCAGATACCAAGGATTATGGCTTGATCAGTCACTAAACTTCCATTTCCACACAGATAAAATTAGAGCCAAAAAAACTCCCTTCTCTTCCCAGCGAAAAAGATCTCTGCTTTTCTATCCCAAACAGCCAGAGCAGCCATTGGCAAATGAGTATTCCTTTCTCAAGTTCAATATGTGTTTCTGCTTCCAAGAGAAACATCACCATCCTCCAAACTATCTTTAACAACATCTGCCAGTTCATTACAAATTCACCTGTCTGTGAGCATTATTGTATCACTCTAGAAAAAGCCAAATGGCTGCCCGTAAAACATAGATCTAACCTACTATTAGGATCCCAATTCTGCATACTACTCCAACTCCACACATTTACTCCCTTTTGCTGTTAGACATGAAAAAAAAAAGCTCATATAATTTGAGACACTATTTACAAGTCACACCAAATCTCAAACTCCACCTCACTGCACATGCTTTCTCCTCTCAGGCACGTACTTGTTGGCAAGCTCTCCTCATTAACCTAAAGGAAATCAATGCTTAGTCCAAATTTAAAATGTGACTCAAAAAGCACTTCTTCATCCAAGCTTGTTTTTTGGAATATGTATATGTGTGTATATATATATATATATATATATATATATATATATATATATATATATATATATATATATATATATATATATAGCTTTTTTATTTTCCTATGTAACTAGTCTGATCTACTCTGTTATTGCTTACATTTCTGAAATTCTTGTTTGTGAAATATTTTGTATTTCACCTGGGCTGTGCCTGAAATTGATTAGTGCACTACCCCAGTAAACAAATATAAATGAATTAATGTACTTTAATGGGGACACTGTTCATCTCCCACTAGCACTGGCTGATAAGGCTGGGCTTCTTAATTGTCTTCTTAGCCGTAAACATAGTCAGAACATACAGACCTATGTAGAAAGTGAAAGTAACAGTAAAGCAGAGAACTACGCATGTAACTTCAGTCGCATCCTATTTTAAAATGCATGCCTGCACTCTTGTGGATGTACTTGTGCTCACAGAGAACTCCACATCCTGGTTACACCTTCAGTTTGACTTGTGCAGGTACCACATGAGTATCTGCTTCTCTGTTGTGTAATGCTTTGTATTACTTACAATCCTCTTACTGGGCTCCTACTTACGTAAGAGCTTGAGTTTAACTCATCCTACCTTCCAACCAAATGTCCACCCTGGGGTTTGCCCAACCATTCTAGTTGCTCTTCTTACGTAATATCATCTGTCTGTCCCTCTGTTTTCAAGACGTCTTCAACAGTTTACTAAGTCTGGCTCTCCATAGCATAGTTATGTTTTTTTTTTATCCATCCATGTAACTGTTCCTCACACTGCCCCAGTTTTCTACCCTCCCTTCTGCAATCTTATTCACTGTCCCTACATTAGTCTTTTCATCTTCCCGTTGCAGTGAGACATCTTTTTAGGCTTTTCATCTGGCATTCCAGCTCCTGAGTCATATAAACACTTAGTCTGTGCAGCATACTTGCCTTTCGTATCCTGTCAGACTCAAACTCATAATAAAGAATCACCATTGTATCATCTGCAAACAGTTTTTTGCCACTTGAAAATATTAATATGATTTATGTAGAAATGTGACCAAAGGAAATACTGTCAGTTCAGCTGTCTGGAATTTTGTAAATAATCGTATGTCATTTGTGGATAGTACTATGATTCATATGCTTGTCTTACAAATGTAAGACAACTATATGCTATATGTGTATTAAACTACTGGTGCAGAAGTGTGTGTAAAGTACTGAGCTAAAATGTGACCACAGTGAACCCTACTGGAAAAGGACAGAAATCTATATAAACTAAGTGCCTGTGCATGTGTGTGTGTTAATGGTAGAAGGTGGAACGTAGAGTTAACTTGCAAACCCTCAAGAAAATAAGTGGAAATTGTTTTATGATTCTGTTATCTCAGTTTCAGTGCTGCAAGCAGACACAATGTCTACAGCTAGAAATTTCTTTCTGTTGTCTTGAAACAGAAATAATTGCTAGGTTTAAAATGTAAAGTGTTTTTATTGCTCTGTGACTTCGTAGTAGCTGCATATCATAAAGATAAGTATTTTTAACAGAGAGCTGTTAGTATCTGTTTAGCCCGGGAACTGAAGGCAGTTGACAAAGAGTGATAATGTTTTGATATTAATTTGGGAACTCTCTCAGGGACTGTGCATTTTGCATTTGTCTTTGGACCTGGAAACATCCTCTCATCAGCAGTTGTCTTGCTAATAGTAACTAGGGAAAAGTAATTTCGTTTAGAGATAGGAATATAGTAAGATTAGTTTAAATGTTTTCTGTATTTATTTGAGACTGTCCTGCAATGTTGTTTTAAAATATTTCCTGTGATTCTGAACTCTTTGTTGAGTTATTGAGTATTGTCTTGTTCTTTTATTATTTATTATTAAATATATTTAAACCTTTCAATTGTAGCTGGTTTGTTTAGAGATATTGAAGTTCTTAGAGTACTTATATATGTATTTGGTGAGACTGTGTAGTCCACACCTAAATAGCTTTGGCCTTGGTCACACTTATTTGGATAATAGTAACATTACACAGTAGAATTAGTTACCCTTTGTAAGGGCCTTATAGTAGCTGATAAAGAGCTGGATGGTGGCAGTGAAAATTACCTTTTAGTCTAGGCAGAAGGGGGCATAGCTAGTAAACATGTGCCAGCCTTTCCCAGGAGTGTGTGTGTGTTTGTATATAAATCAAATATCAAAGTGTGTGTGTGTCAGCTACTTGGGCAGGGACATGAAGCACTGGTTGGACAGAGAGGGCGCTGGTGGTTTTGGCTTGACTGCTCGGCTGAGATCTTAACCCTATAGCTGTGCCAGTGAGGAGTCTTATTGGGGATCTGGAGAGAGAGGGAGGGAGAATCCAGCCCCAGACTGACTGTGATCTCTGTGTGCTCTTAAGGGAAATTCTACTTTACTATGTGTGTACTTGTCATCCTCCCAATGTGTACGTCCCTCACTGGTGCTAGTGGTGAGGATTGAGGCTCCCTGATTACTGGGCCAGTGCAGGGGTGTCACAGGGTATATCAAAGAGACCAACTCTTGCCCCAACAAGGGCAGCCTCTTAAGTAAAGTTGATTTAGTGAAATCATGGTTTGTGTCTTCCAAACCCAGCATAACGGCAGTTGAAGAATCCTGGCTACAGCTTAATTTACCACTCCCATCATTACTAATCCCAGGTTATCTTTCTGTTAAACATTAACTTTGCAAGAGAAGTTGTCATATTTCTCTCACACAGGCAGTAAGTATACAGTCTTAAAACACTTGCCTAATAAAACAAGACACAGTCCATGTTCTGTGTCAGTTCACTGTAGGCAGTTGCCTAAAGATTAATGTTGTAATCTGTTGTATCCCTTACTGACATCTTCAGTAAAGATAGCAGAGAGCACCCTTCCATTTGTTTGCTGTAATATTAAAGAAAATAATCTTATTGACCAATGGGATTTCAGTGTACACTGGAGCTCAAAATCCCAAACAACACGCTCTGAGCATATGATGTGTACAGTCGGACAGTTGGTGAAAATCTCCTAATTGCCTAAAGCCTAAATCGTGTAATCAGAAAAAAAGAAGTTGCAGAGTTCCATGACAAGAGTATAACACTTAACAAATAAAATAACAAAAGTGAGTGCTTTCACGATCTGCCCAGATCGCTTCTTCAGACTATTACAAAATGACACAACTGCAGTACATTATATACAAAAAGAACATTGATCATTAACACATTAATTCTCTCTCTCCTCAGCTGCCCATAACTATAGGAGTCCCACAGGGTTCTATCTTAGGACCACTACTATTCACAGTCTTCACAAATGACCTCCACACCTCCACACAGCATGCATCTATAATTCAGTATGCAGATGACACTACCTTAATCTGTGCTGCACAAAACATTCCCACCCTCCTGCAAACAACTCAACTAGCATTCTCTGACGTTGAAAACTACCTTACCAAAGCCCAACTTATCCTCAATCCAAAGAAAACTCAGCTTATGATTATAACCAGTTCTAACAAAAACACTAACAGTCAATTCACTATCTACTCCACAAATGCTACCCCAATTGCTCCAGTGGCACAGGCTAAGCTATTGGGAATAACCATAGACTCCCACCTAAAATTTGATAGTCATCTGAACTTAACTATTAAAAAAGTACATGCCAAACTGGGGTCACTCTACCGTATCAAACCATTTCTTACCAACAACACAAGATCAGCCATTGCTCGTTCCCAACTTCTATCCACCCTACTCTATGCATCTCCCACTCTGACTAATCTCAACAAAACTGAACTAAGCAAAATGGAAGCTTGCTATAACAGAATTGCCCGCTTTGCTGCAAATTGCTCATATAGAACTCATCACTGTACTGCTTTGAGACAGCTCCACTGGCTTGAACTGCCCAACCTCCTAACCTACAATCAGCTCTGCCTCTGTCATTCTATCTATTACCTCCCCAATAAGTGTTCTGCCCTCAAAAACCTAGTACAACATCACTCAGCCAAAAGGCCTCTTAGATCATCAAGCAAACTACTACTAGAAATCACCAGCAGCTACAATAGCTTTGGAGATACATATATAGTAGTTCGGTGGCTAAAAAATGGAACTCTGTCCCTACTAGCATTCAAAACGCATCATCCAAAGCCTCCTTTAAAGACCTCATCAGGCAACATCTCATGCAAAGTTGGCAGTGCCATGATTGCTCCCCAGGCTAGTGAAAGCGGATAACATATGCATACTAAATCTAGAGCAATTGATAATAGTTTTTCAATCTTACTCACAAACACTGGCTAATCTACAATGTATGTACTGTACCTGTGTGCTATGTATGTATTCTACCTACATTCCAAAGTTCAGCTGTACACCACAAATCTATTACTTACCTTTATTTTTAAAATTAATATTTTTTTTGATTGTTCTCTCCACTGTAACTGTTTGTGCCGCATACCACTGTAAAAACATGTCTCTTGTCATTTGTGTGTATACTGATTATGTCTAAATAACTAAATGTGAATGTAATTTTTCTTTGTGGAGCTTTTCTCCCCGGGCCTCTGCTGAAAAAGGGCCTTTTCGGCTCAGTCAGACACCCCCGGTTAACAAATGTAAAATAAAATAAAATAAAATAAAAATTAAAAGCAATTCTTATATCTTGTTAAACTAAGGACATGTCAATATAGTATGAATAAAACACAAGTGTTTAAAAAGCTTTCAGTGCCCGTGCTTTGAGAAAGGGTTTGAGGGACACTGCATCATTAATGCCTGGGGGTTTATCTGCATTTCCATTTTTGTTCTAGTTCTTCTGTCCTATTAATCAAATCTCCCCCTCTTGGTCCTTCATTAATAACTTCGAACATAAAAATTTTAAAAACATGATGAATACCTTCCTTCTCAACATGTTTAGCAAGGGCATTGGTTTCTTTAACAGCTACAATATCTCTCATATTTTCTAATACACGTTCTTTCAACATCCTATTTGTTTTACCTATATAATAAACTTTACATATTTGACAATAACTAAAATATACAATGTTTTTAGTTCTACATTCTGCATAGAAACTTGCATCTGTTTTACATTTTTTTCTCAGGATGAACAAAGGTAGTAGTACATGAAAAAATATATCTACAGGCTGTGCATCTCCTACATGGATATGTCCCTTTTCTCTGTGAAAGGATTTCATGTCTAGTACAAGATGGTTTATAGCATAGTTGCCTTTTTAAGGATTTCTTATTAATTAAAGAAACATGTGGTATAGGGTCTATTACTCCATCTAATTCTTTTGTTGCGGTTAGGATATTCCAGTTCTTCTTAAAAATGCTACAAAATACATTTATATCACTTGTAAAAGAAATAGGAAAATGCAGTTTAACTTCATTGTCACTTCTACCCCCTAACTGTTGATCTACTACATGTTCAGAGATGTAGGGTCGGCCTTTTGTACTTCTTTCACTTAGTGCATGATTTGCACGAGCATCCACTTCTGATTTAGAATAGCCTCTGCTAAGAAAATCATCTTTCAACATTTCAGTTGTTTGCATAAGATCATTATCAAAATTATGTAATCTCATATTCCTTAGCATCTGTCCCTTAAGGACATTTCTACTCGCATGCCTGGGATGCATGCTATTTTTGTGTAATAGACAGTTCTTTCTTGTTTTAGCTTGTTGTAGCTTTGTTTATATACTTGTTGTTTGTTTGCTTGTTATTTCCCTGGAAGCTAATTCACCTAATACGCAACTTCTCAGCGCTTCTGTGGATCACTAGTGATATCTGCATTGCTTACTGTACTTATTTCCTTGTTTCACTTGAAAGAAAGTTACTGTTTGTCGTTTTTGCATTTAGTTACTTGTATCACATTGCACTCAAGTTACCTGGCACTTGCTCACTAAAGCAATTATATAAGTCAGCACTAAAAATTAAAAGCACTACACCCTCACTCCCCACTGGCCCTTGTTTTCAATTAAGGATTTCCCAATATTATTCTAGCATGTCCAAAGGTCAGTTGTCAATCTCCTCTCCGGTCCAGCTGGTGAATCTGGGAATCTTGAGGCAATGTTATAACTGCCTCATGTACACAGACAACCCTCTCCTCCTCCCACATAACACAAATACTTGCGAGAGATGCAGCTATTTAGCCAAACTGGAGGCTGAGCTCTCTCAACTCAGGACTGGCAAGACCAGACAGGAGGAGAAGGCAACTACACACACCACAAAACCAGCCTCACATAATGCTACCACTCCACTGAATCAAACACATAAACACACAAAGACATACTCGGAGGCTCTGAGTAAAATTTACCTAAACAGCAGAGGCCTCCAAAGCAGACACCCAAACAACTGCTACCTCAAGACACCCCACAAGCAACACATAAACCACAAAAGCAGTGTGCAAAGCAGTCACAGCCCTTAAGGCCAAATACAACACCAAACATACTTGTCATAGGTGACTCCATAGTCAGACACACTGGCGTCCCACTCACCAGGCTGAACAAGGAGAGGGTCACAGTAAGCTGCCTATCGGGCGCTAGAATCCGCCACATAACACAAGCACTCGGGTCACTCCACAGCAAGTACAAATATGACACAGTCATTGTCCATGCTGGTGTGAGCGACCTGAGACGCACCTCCCTGGACTGCATGAAAAGAGACATAGAGGAGCTCTCTGATTATGTAGCCCAGGCAGGTATGACCCTAACCCTGAGCAGTATCCTTCCTTCACCAAGAATGATGCCACAATATAGAGACAAGATGATCAGCTTTAACAATTGGCTTAATGTCTGGTGTCATTCAAAGGGGATCCAGTGTCTGTCTGCCTGGGATGACATGCTTGACAAGCCACGCTGCTTTGCAAGGGACGGCTTGCACCTGTCACCCTGGGATTCGGATATTGGCTAAGGCTCTTGCCACCCCATAGTGCCTTTTTAGGCAAGGCTCAAATTCTAAACCTACCACCCTAGAAAACAAAAATGGGAAGAAATTGAGGGTAATGCTGCTCAATGCCAGAAGTCTAAATCTCAAAATGCACGCACTCGAGGCCCTTCTCAGTATGGAGAACATCGATGTCTGTGCTGTAACTGAAACCTGGTTCAAGGCTCCTGAGAGCACCCGGCACTATTAGGTTTTACCTCATATCATGCGTTCCGGCCCCAAAACCCGGACCACTCCACAAAGGAGGGGTGTATCCATATTCATAAAGGATACTCACACCTCCAGGTTGGTGGCAATGCATGAAGCTTGAAACCATCCAGGTGCAACTAACAATAGGCAAAACTGCTCTACAAATTGTAGCATGCTACAGGCCACCCTCTCAAACTCAGGAACCCCACACAGCCTTCCTGAAGACACTGGAGGGTATAAATGTATCTCCAAACACCATCACATTGGGTGACTTCAACTACCCGAATATAGACTGGGAACATTACTCAAGCCCTAACTTTCTAGCCCAACGGTTCCTGGAGTTCATAAATTCAAATGCCATGGAACAGCTAGTCACTGTTCCCACGAGAGGAGAAAATATACTAGATCTCATTGTCACAAACATGGGGACAAAATGCTCCACACCGGAAGTATATCCCTCATTGGTGAGATCTGATCATAAACTAATCTCACTGGAAATCCACATCCGCCCCACCCCAAACAAAAGACCATAGTGAAGAACTTCTCTAAAGCAAACTTCACACTACTCAAGACTGGTGTGGTATCCTTCAAGGCCCCTGAGTCAGAGGAAACCACAACCCAAGCTGGAAGCCCTTACAAATGCCGTCTAAGACCACCGCCAGGACGGCATGGATCAGGCAATCCCAAATAAAACCAAGACTCTTTCCACAAAGGGCAAGCGTCCAGTCTGGTGGACCCCAGCCATTAACAAACTTTACAATAAGAGGAGAAAGCTATTACATGATAGAACAAAATCCATAAAAGGGAAGTCACCCTGATCATTATTAGTAAAAATTACGAGCACTCATAAAATCAACTAAGGCCAATTTTGAGAGAAAAATTGCCATGGATTCAAAGGACAATCATAAGGCCTTTTTCAGCTATGTTAGGAACCTGGGTGGAAACTCACAGATATGC